>NW_027452095.1:32500-42214 GCF_964194025.1 Convolutriloba macropyga
TTTCACGTACTTTTCACTCTCTCTTCAGAGTGCTTTTCAACTTTCCCTCACGGTACTTGTTTACTATCGGTCTCGCTTTATAATTAGCTTTTGGAGAGACATATCTCCAGCTTCGAGTTGCACTTTCAAACAACTCTACTCATAGGAATGAGCCATTATGGCTGGTATCGAAAATGACCTTTACAGGATTTTCACCTTCTTTGATGCTACTTTCCAGTAGACATCAGGACAAATTCACCAGTCTAGCATCAAACCATACCGGACACCGAGAAATGTTGCCATTTCTCTTCCCGATGAGCTTTTCCCTGTTCATTCGCCATTACTAAGGGATTCTCAGTTGATTTCTTTTCCTCCCCTTACTGATATGCTTAAGTTAAGGGGGTTCTCTCGCCCAATTCAGGTTATGTAGTTGATTGTCTCTTAATTGGTTCACTGACCAATATGAGACAGAAACCGATTCAGCAGTTTTGTTCGCTACTACTATCAAACACAGGTCGAAGTTTCCATTCAGTCATTAATTCCAACTTTCAAATGTTGTTGTTTCAGCTTTCGCTTACTAGAAGCAACATAATACTCGCTGCAATACAGACCTCGGGAAACCCTCACCGTGAATAAGGTTCACTCACATATTTCACTACATTTTGCGTGGGATTGGAGATGAGGCTACTCGTTCTTGCTCAGTACTAGGCTGAAAATTAACGAAACTTCGTTACAAACGTTCACATGTTGATGTTTCCGCTTTCGCGTACTCGAAACAACATAATACTAGTCTTTGTAATTTAGTTTCATAATTTCAACTGTTCTCATGCAGAATTTTTGCTCATTCTTATCCCAAATTTTGACCTGGCTACTAGTTACACTCCTTGTACTTATTGCAAAATGACCACAAATTTCAACAGCTTTCACATGTTGCTGTTTCGGCTTTCGCTTACTACAGTCAACATAATACTCGTTGCAAAATAAGTGCTCGGCATCTGCAATTTTCCAAAGACGAAGTTTCGCCAGTTCAATTTTCGCTCGCCAATTATGGCTACTAATTCACACGGTACTGAGCTCAACAACATTAAATTTGTTCAGCAAGACTTTCACATGTTGATGTTTTGGCTTTCGCCTACTAGAAGCAACATAATACTCGTCTTGTTAGCTCATTCAATGAGAATAGCTTTTCCCGTTGAGAATTTTTGCCTTCAATTGGCGTTGTAGTGAGTTTGGCTACTCAGATCACCAAATACTTGTGACAATTCGAACCAGAAATGTTTTCAATTTTCACATGCTGATGTTTCGGATTCAACCTACTAGAAGCAGCATAATACTTGTATTCAACAATTTCTGTATCAAATCCCAGTTTTCTCTGGTGCATCTTTGCCAAACTATTCCAAACTGCCTGAGTCTGAATACCAATTACAGGTACTAGTAAATGCACGTTACTAAGGACTATATAGTTCTAGGTTACTGTACACAACGACGTTCACATGTTGATGTTTCAGCTGCCGCTTACTAGAAACAACATAATACTTATCGTGCATACCTTTCCATAACTTGTCCTTTTCAGATGCATTAGTTTCCCTTTGTCTTGGCTTCTACAGTCAGACTGGCTACTAGTAACAGCACAGTACTAATCACATATCGTTCTACAGTTTGCAGACAACTTTCACATGTTGATGTTTCAGCTTTCGCCTACTAGAAACAACATAATACTCGCTGTATACATTTGTAGTTCTCTATGTAACTTTCATGTGAAGAAGTTTCGCCAGTCTTTTTGACTGTCTCAAATCTGAGTCATGCTTAGGCTACTAGTTGCTTCATAGTACTTATCGCCTCGAGATCATTGAACAAAACTTGATTTTCACATGTTGCTGTTTCAGCTTCCGCTTACTAGAAACAACATAATACTAGTCTCATTAAGTTCCGTCTCTTTGCAATTTTCTTATGAAGAAAATTCGCCATCACAATGGCTCCAGCAGTTCTTGATCAAGGAATGCAATCATTGATCAGAATGCTATTATTTGAATCGGTTCTGCTTTAAGTGTTCCAATTTTATTGGAAGCACCAACAATAGAACATCAATGTGTTCAATCGAGAGTTATATAACCCTGAATCGGACGCAGTCAACAGCCGAAGCCGAGACCGCCTTTTGCGTTAGAGAGGTCGGTAAACAAATCTTGCGATTCATACCGAATTAACACATATAGCTGTGCTCCTCTTCGTAAAGCGAGCCAAGTGATCCCCTGTTGAAGGATGTATTTGGACCAATCTAGTAGCATTTGGTTTCCAACAAGCTCTCCCAAGTTAGCTTACTTATTGGGCTTTTCAACCAATTCGGTTGGCTACAAGCATCATCAAAGTACTAGCCACAGTTTGATCGCAAAATTCTACGACTTTCACATGTTGATGTTTCGGCTTGCGCTTAGCCTACTATAAGCAACATAATACTAGTCATATCATAGAGCGTGATCAGCTTGTGACGTTCTCATGATGAAGTTTCACCAACAGTGTCTCACTTCGAGCTTAAATCCAGCTACTAGTAACTACACAGTACTGACTGCAACGATAACTTTTATCTATACCTTTCACATGCTGCGCTTTCGGCCAGGGCCTACTAACGTCAACATAATACTCGATATAAACTTTTGTTCATGATGCAGCTTCCCCATGCAGAAGTTTCGCCTTCAAATGCTCTCTTGGCCATATGACGTAAGAAAAGGTTACTAGTAACATCACAGTACTAGCCACAGTTTGATTGCAAAATTCTACGACTTTCACATGTTGATGTTTCGGCTTGCGCTTAGCCTACTAGAAGCAACATAATACTAGTCATATCATAGAGCGTGATCAGCTTGTGACGTTCTCATGATGAAGTTTCACCAACAGTGTCTCATTTCGAGCTTAAATCCAGCTACTAGTAACTACACAGTACTGACTGCAACGCTAACTTTTATCTATACCTTTCACATGCTGCGCTTTCGGCCAGGGCCTACTAACGTCAACATAATACTCGATATAAACTTTTGTTCATGATGCAGCTTCCCCATGCAGAAGTTTCGCCTTCAAATGCTCTCTTGGCCATATGACGTAACACAAGGTTACTAGTAACATCACAGTACTAGCCACAATTTGATCGCAAAATTCTACGACTTTCACATGTTGATGTTTCGGCTTGCGCTTAGCCTACTAGAAGCAACATAATACTAGTCATATCATGGAGCGTGATCAGCTTGTGACGTTCTCATGATGAAGTTTCACCAACAGTGTCTCATTTCGAGCTTAAATCCAGCTACTAGTAACTACACAGTACTGACTGCAACGATAACTTTTATCTATACCTTTCACATGCTGCGCTTTCGGCCAGGGCCTACTAATGTCAACATAATACTCGATATAAACTTTTGTTCATGATGCAGCTTCCCCATGCAGAAGTTTCGCCTTCAAATGCTCTCTTGGCCATATGACGTAACACAAGGTTACTAGTAACATCACAGTACTAGCCACAATTTGATCGCAAAATTCTACGACTTTCACATGTTGATGTTTCGGCTTGCGCTTAGCCTACTAGAAGCAACATAATACTAGTCATATCATAGAGCTTGATCAGCTTGTGACATTCTCATGATGAAGTTTCACCAACAGTGTCTCATTTTGAGCTTAAATCCAGCTACTAGTAACTACACAGTACTGACTGCAACAATAACTTTTATCTATACCTTTCACATGCTGCGTTTTCGGCCAAGGCCTACTAACGTCAACATAATACTCGATATAAAATTTTGATCATGATGCAGCTTTCCCATGCAGAAGTTTCGCCTTCAAATGCTCTCTTGGCCATATGACGTAAGAAAAGGTTACTAGTAACATCACAGTACTAGCCACAGTTTGATTGCAAAATTCTACGACTTTCACATGTTGATGTTTCGGCTTGCGCTTAGCCTACTAGAAGCAACATAATACTAGTCATATCATAGAGCGTGATCAGCTTGTGACGTTCTCATGATGAAGTTTCACCAATAGTGTTTCATTCGAATTGGTTCTGCTTTAAGCTCTCCAATTGTTTTGGATGAACCAGTTTTGCCCTTCGAAGCCACTTTTGTGAGCTTTTGTGGGTCTTTACCAAGAGGATATACCTCAAGGCCTCTTTCAATTCCTTTAAGTTCTTTCAACTCCTTTACAGTTTCTAGGTTCACATAGCTGCAAACCTTATTTCTAGTTTTAAGTCTGGCCAACTTGGGGAGAGTTGGTGCAGACCGTGACCAATTCTAGTAGGATGCCACAACAAGAATGTGATCAACTTAGCTTGTCGATGAACCTGCCCCACATTCAAACAACTCTATCGCCTTTTCCTCGTATAGTTATATGCGAGGGCCTCTCATAGAGAGCGCTGTTAGCAACCTTTTCCACATAGACGATAAAGTTGTGAGTGTTTTGCACATGGCTGTTGTCATCACCACGTGACGAGTCAACTCAGCTTGACTCTCTACACTCCGACAAGCTTTGCACATACGCCTTTAGTTCAGTATGTGTCTTTAATCTGACTCCGGTGCCTCAAGCCGGAAAAATTGTCAGATTATGATCATTATCGGTTAGTCATCCCGATGCAAGATCGTATCGTACTGTCTTTGTCTACCTCCAGATTCCGAAGAACAGGAGGAGACTCTCCCAGACCTACATATCTGGGAGAATGTTCAGAGGGCGAGAAGCTGTGGATTACTCTCCCCTAAGAACTGACTAAACTTTACCCTCGTCCAAGGTAAGTTTATTTTAGCTAGCCTTCTATGTAAAGGATCTGAGGCTAAGCTGTGTTTTTTCGAGCCTTTGGCTCGGAGCAAGTTCAGTGGGCGCCCCGAGTAGCTCAACTCTTTCCCACTGAACAGCGCAACGCTCTGTCACTCGCTGGGATTTTTGCGTGTCGGTTCTAACCACGCGACTTGTGGACCTTTTTAGGCCTTTCTCATTCACAAGTCTATAGCTGGGCTTCTATAACCCAGCTTCTGAGATCTAGATAGCTGCAGTTCTGCTAGGCTGCTTTTGCTAACTAGTCTCCCTTTAAGCAGTCCCTTGCCATGACTGCTGAACTATGTATCCACACAAGTAGTTTTTGAGCTCGATACATAATTCGAGATTGGTTGCCAAGCAATCTCTAGCGACAGAGCGTCATGCGCACTACAGACATGGCCTCTACCAGCAGCCATGCCCGAAGGAATCAATCACTGATCCTTCCGCAGGTTCCCCTACGGAAACCTTGTTACGACTTTTACTTCCTCTAGACAATTAAGCTCGATCCGCTTCATCCCGTTGCCGGAGACCGAAGTCCCAACAGTAGGAATTTGCAATTCTTGCTTAACTATCCAATCAGTAGTAGCGACGGGCGGTGTGTACAAAGGGCAGGGACGTAATCCCTATGAGTTGTTGACTCATAAGTACCAGGAATTCCTGGTTCACGTCTGCAAGTTACAACAGACGATCCCCTTGAAGCGCTGTACTTTTCTCTGATTGCCCAGTCCATTTCGGACCAAGGGCTGAGTACTCAATCTAAAAGTACACAGTGTAGCGCGCGTGCAGTCCAGAACATCTAAGGGCATCACAGACCTGTTATAGCCTCACTTCATCTGCGGTATTTAATTCCGCATAGTTCCTCTAAGAAGTGTTTGAATTCACATATAGTGAATTTCATTATTTAGATGGAGAAGATCTCGTTCGTTATCGGAATTAACCAGACAGATCACTCCACTAACTAAGAACGGCCATGCACCACCGCCCATATAATCATGAAAGATATTCAATCTGTCAATCCTTAAGATGTCTGGACCGGGTGAGTTTTCCCGTGTTGAGTCAAATTAAGCCGCAGGCTCCACTCCTGGTGGTGCCCTTCCGTCAATTCCTTTAAGTTTCGATTTTGCAACCATACTTCCCCCGGAACCAATAAACTTTGGTTTCCCGGTTAATCTCTTGCCAAGTCAAGATCGACTTTGACAAATTGTAGGTTGGTATAGTTTATGGTCAGAATTACGAGGGTATCTAATCCTCTTCAATACTCTGACTTTCGTTCTTGATTAATGAAAACATTCTTGGCAAATGCTTTCGCAGTAGTTTGTCTTGCCACGATCCAAGAATTTCACCTCTAACGTAGCAATACAAATGCCCCCGTCTGTTCCTTTCAATCATTACCGCACTCAGCCAACCGGCATCAATCGAGTAGCGGGTCATTCTCCATTATTCCATGCTTTATTATTCGATCCCAAAGGATGCTTTGAACACTCTAATTTTCTCAGGGTGAAAACACCGTTTCCACAGTTCGTCACATTTAAGTGCAAACTATTTCTTCGATGCGAAGGATGAGCGGAACGAGTCAACAGATTTAACTGAAGACCATGTTGCCGTTCTACTCAAACAGATCCAACTATGAGCTTTTTAAACGCAGCAACTATTGCATACGCTTGTAGAGGCTGGTATTACCGCGGCTGCTGGCACCAGACTTGCCCTCTACTCGTTCATCAATGGAGCTTTTAAGTCCATTCCATTCTGATTACAAACCATAAAGGTTCATATCATTATTTCTAGTCACTACCTCCTCGTGCGGAGAGTGGGTAATTTGCGTGCCTGCTGCCTTCCTTGGATGTGGTAGCCGTTTCTAAGGCTCCCTCTCCGGAATCGAACCCTGATTCCCCGTTACCCGTCACAACCATGGTAGTCCGTTACACTACCATCATAGGTTGATAGGTCAGAAATTCGGAAGTTCCGTCCCCAAGCCGAAGCTATCTGGGATCTTTCAGTTACTAGGACTCATCACGGGATGTGTCTGTACTTAGCAAATCACCCGGTGTAGTCTTGTAAAAGTCTCCGACAGTGTCGGACAATCAGCATGCATTAGCTGCAGGGTTACCGCAGTTATTCATTTAGCTTGCAAATCAACTAATAGATAGTAACTGATTTAATGAGCCATTCGCGGTTCCACTTTTTCAAGCTTCGCTTGCACATGCATGGCTTAGTCTTTCAGACAAGCATATGGCAACTGACAGGATCAATCAGTTTAATTGTACTTTGAACAATCTTTCGATTTGTTCGAATTTAGAAAGACATAGCCTTGCGGCCTCGTCAATCTTGCTTTGAGCTTTTTAAATCACGAAGAGTTTCAATGCATGCTTTGGCATGGCTACTAGTTACTACACAGTACTCTACACACTTAGAGTTACCCACGATTACACATTTCACATGCTGATGTTTCGGCTCGCGCGTACTAGAAACAGCATAATACTATGTGTACTGGTAGATAGCGCTCTGTGAGCATTTCCCATGAGCAGGTTTTGCCCTCCAAATCTCTGTTCTACTGTTACCAATACCGGCTAACAACTGTATCATACTAGGGAGAATTGACTCATGATTTAAAAACCAGATGTTCACATGTCGATGTTTCGGCTCTCGCCTACTAGAAACAACATAATACTAGTCTGTTAAAAATCTCAATCACGCCGCCTCTTCAGATACAGAAGTTTTACCTTTTATTGGTTAGAGAACAGCTTTCCAGCTGTCGACATGGTTACTAGTAACAACACCGTACTCAACACAAAAACTTTTCAACTTCACAACTTTCACATGCTGATGTTTCTGCTTTCGCATACTAGAAACAGCATAATACTTATTGTTTTGTCAAGTAATTTGTGTGTCTTTCCCATGTGAAGTTTCACCGGTCAACAATGTTTCCCTGACCAATTACGGCTACTAGTAGCTGTATAATACTAGGGAAAATGATTGAGGATTTAATATCAGATTTTCACATGTTGATGTTTCGGCTTTCGCCTACTAGAAACAACATAATACTAGTCTGCTAAGAAATCTCGCTCAAATTGCCTTTTCACATACAGAAGTTTCACCTTCTATTGGTTAGAGAACAGTTCTCAGCTGTCGACATGGTTACTAGTAACAACATCGTACTCAACACAAAAATTCTTCAACTTCACAACTTTCACATGCTGATGTTTCTGCTTTCGCGTACTAGAAACAGCATAATACTTATTGCTTTGTCAAGAAGTGTGTGTGTCTTTCCCATGCGAAAGTTTCACCGGTCAGCAATAATTGCCGTGTCCAATTAAGGTTACTCATAGCTGTATAATACTAGGGAAAATGATTGAGGATTTAATATCAGATTTTCACATGTTGATGTTTCGGCTTTCGCCTACTAGAAACAACATAATACTAGTCTGCTAATAAATCTCGCTCAAATTGCCTTTTCACATACAGAAGTTTCACCTCTTCTTGGTCACTGTACAGATGATGCTGTCTGTTCTTTATTTGGTTCTGCTTATTATAAGGAGGGGCATCACTCCTTCCTCCTTGGTTTGCATGCATTAAGCCTGCTTTGTGAAAAGCGTATCTTTCTAGCTTTTCTTCGCCTTACTCGAGTAGGACGATACAATCCAGACATTAGTCAGTCTTGGTGTAAAGTCACTGAGTATTATTCGGTTCTGCTTTATTCAGCAATATGCTGTATAATTGTTGTAATTTGCGAACATATTTGTTCTCAGTTCCGAACTACTAGCGACGACAGATTACCAGCGGTCATGAGCCATCAAGGTAGTTCTTTGGTGCATCAAGTAGAGAGGTGCCATCAAACAACACTTCCCTAATAATGCTACACACATAGAATTTGCTACAGTGCAGCTTTTTACTTTGCAAAATTTGCGCACAAATTTTGCATAGAATAAATGTTTTATCAAGATTTTTAGATCCCCTCCCTTGAGAGAACGTTACTCCTTTAAGTGAACACCCCGCGGCGTCCTGTTGTTATTGCTTATAACCATTTCGCAAGCCGGAGGCATAATGCACTACGCAAGCCGCTACTTTGGCACAGAGGCACCTAGTTTTACACCCGGGACTTCAGGTGGCCCAGTTTTACACCCAGTACAGCGGTGCCAGTTGGTAACCCGGTGGATCCTCGGAGACCAGACATGATCATAGATCAAACCCGATGTATGCTACTCCTGAACGTATAGTATCTCCACTGTGCAATGAAATTATCGTTCGTTTCGGGCCTTCCTATACGTTCAGCAGACAATCGCTAGGAATTCACCTCGTGACCCGTGGTGACCACACTGGATTTCAAGTTTATTGATTTGGACAGACCTGTCATTTATTTTGCTTTTCAGCTTCAGTTCTGCTCGATCTAGCTTGCCTAAGGCTTGATCTCGCTTTGCTCACCCCTGTAGGAGCCTCTACTAGTACCACTCGGAGTAATGGGGAATCCACCAGACCTAATCGATGAATGCCATCAAACAACAAACATCATACCCGGCTTCATCAGGCATATTTTATTACTTCCGAGAGGTACTTTAGTATCAGATCTTTCTCCATGCCTCTTATGAGGACCCGTCAGACCTTTCGGTTTATCGTTTAGCTTCAGTCCTGCTCGATCTAGCTTTCCCAAGGCTCGATCTAGCTCTATTCGCCCCACTAGAGGGCTCTCTAAGACCCCTCGGTCTTAGTGTTAGCTCCGGTACTGCTCGGTCGTGCTTGCTGAAGGCCCGACCCAGCTTTAGTTAGATTCTCGTACTTTCTCTTGGCCTCTCTAGGAGGACCAGACAGACCTCTCGGTCTATCGTTTAGCTTCAGTCCTGCTCGATCTAGCTTGCCCAAGGCTTGATCAAGCTCTATTCGCCCCGCTAGAGGGCTCTCTAAGACCCCTCGGTCTTAGTGTTATCTTCTGTAATGCCTAACCAAGCTTACTAC
>NW_027452096.1:2500-27878 GCF_964194025.1 Convolutriloba macropyga
TCGATATTAAAGTTGAAAGGAATTAACCTATCGCACCTGCGAGTTAATCTACTTTGGTGCGCTTTCGCTGATTTATCTTTAAGTATGGATAGAAATGCTCTGTGGTCTGTTTGTAAGGTGAAGTATTGGCCATATAAATAGTGCTTAAAATGTTCAAGTGACCAGACTATGCCTAGGAGTTCGTGCTCATTGATGCTATATTTTTCTTCGGCTTTGTTTAGGAAACGTGAGGCGTATGCTATTGTTTCCCAGCCATTGCTCGATTCCTGCTCAAGTACCGCTCCTAGTCCTGATCGTGATTCGTCTCTACGTACTCTTGTCTCTCTTGACGGGTCATAGTGAGTGTTTTCCGTTATGTTTTTTATGTGCTCTTTAATTTTTTCAAATGCTGTTTTATGTTTTGTAGTCCATATGTATTTGTTATCTTTTTTCAGTAGTTCTCGAAAGACTCTGCATTGTGTTGCTAAATTTGGGACAAATTTTGTGAGATGATGTACGCTACCTAGGAAGGATTTGAGTTGTTTACATGTGTTAGGTGCCTTTAAACTTTGAATGGCTTCTGTTTTGGTGACCAATGGTTTTATACCATGTTGATTGATTTCCAAACCATTCTATTTTATTTTTTGCGAAATGCCATTTTTCTAGGTTTATGCTTAGGTTTTCTTTGTCGAGCATTTCGAGAGATTTGAATACTTGTTCTATATGTTTTTTTTTCCGCCACCCGTGACGAATATTATGTCGTCTAAGAAGCTATATGTGTTTTTAAGGCCTTTAAGTGTGGTGTAAATAGCCTTTTGAAATTCTGCGGGCATATCGGTTAGTCTTAAAAACCTGTCATGAATCTGTATGTTCCAGTAGCTTGGCCACCTATAATGTTAAAGTTGCAATGTTTAGCGGTTGCCTCGTCAAGTGGTAATTGGCTATATGCATATCGTAAATCGATGGTGGAAAAATATACTTCGCTTTCGTGCGACGATTCCGAGATAGACTGTGCGATGTTGTCCATTAGGCAGTCTATCTTATGCATTTGATATTTGTTTTTATGAATTGCTTTATTAATGACTTTGGAGTCCATTGCAGGTTTTATTGTTTTGTCTCGTCTGACTGTTATTACTATTGGTGGAATAAAGTTTTTGTCACTGCATTTGTCCAGTTTGATTACGTTACCGTTCTTTTGGAGTTTCTCTGGTTCTTCTTCGACTTGTGCTTGTAGGTGGATTGGGATTCTCCGTCCTCTTTGGTGGATGGGTGTGAAGTTTGTTTTGAATTTTGATTTTACGGTATGATTTTTTGTTCGTCCTATCCTTTTTATTAGATTAGGGAGTTTTTTGGCTATTTCTATTTTTAAGTTTTGTCTTTCTGGGTTTTGTATCATTGCAACTTGTTTGCCTTCCGCACTGGGAGAAGGTTGTTGGTTGACTTGGATCCCTAGTCCCTGGAATAGGTCACGGCCAATTATTGCTCTGTGATTGTTCGGCACCACTATGAGATCGGCTTTCCCTGCATTCCAGCCATTACACTCTATGTCGCAATATAGTGTGCCTACGTTTCTGATCGGTGCATTCGTGAAGCTGCTTATGTTTGTGGGATTCGTCTTACGGCTCCACCAGCTGTTCTTATCCCTGTCCTCTATCTCGTGTACCATTATCTCTGTTACCAAACTGTTCGAACTGCCTGAGTCCACCACTACCCAATATTTGGTATTGCCAAACCTGATGCAGAGCTTCGTTGGTGTAGGTGATACCTCCGTGGGGGAAATTAATTCCCCATATAATCGTCCTCTGATTCTGTTTTGATGTTTTCTATTTCGGTATTTAATGAAACCATATTTATTTGTTCTTCAATTGGTGTTTCTTCTGATTCGGTTATTTCATTGATGTTGCGATTGTTGGGTATCTGTTCATGTTGGACCTGCAGACTTTAACAAGGTGGTTGGGTTTGTTGCATCTTCTACACGTCTGTCCGATGGCTTGGCACTTAGCCCGATGCTCTTGTGTCCAGGGTGGTCCGCAGTTCCGACAATTATGTTGTTGGAATTGTTGTCTGTTGGACTGGTTTGGATTGCCTCTGGGCGGATTGTAATTGCCTCTAGGCTGGCTGAAATTGCCTTTGTAGTTTCCCTGATATCTGGAACTGGTTTTTGCAAGGACAGGTTCAGATCTTCCTACGATTGATACCATTGTGGGGTCTGTAGTATTTTTCGCTTGTATAGCTAATTGGCTTCTTGCGCCGAATTCGATGCTGATGGCTAATTCGAGTAGCTTTTCTGGGTTTAGGGTTATCTTTAAAAATTCTTTTTGGATTTCCGGGTCGGTCATGTTGGCTGTAAATATTTCTCTTAGAAGGTCGTCTTCCAATGCTCCTAATTGGCAGAATTCCGCTAATAATCTTAAAGCGGATTGGAATTGCGCCATGGTTTCTCGATTTTGTTGTCGTCTTGTGAGTAATGGGTAGCGGTCGAATGTGACGTTCAATGGTCGTATGAACGGCAGCTCCGGTTCTTCCCACAGTTGTTGTGTCGTGCTGTTCTCGACGTTGGTGTGGGGGTATTTTCTGGTATGCGTTTTTCGTCCTTCGATTCCAATGGTTAAGTAAACCATTGATTTTGCCTTCTTATCGGCAATTTCCCATTGCTTTTCGCCGCATAACACCCACATCCTGTCAATTATGTTGCAATCGTTTTTCCATTTGGCTACTGCTTGATTGTATCTTGTGAGTCCTTCTCTCTCCATCGTTTGGGTTGGGTTGTGTACTGGTTGTTCCTCTACGGGTTCTGGGGGATAAATGACTGTCGGTTTCTCTCTAAGGAGGTCGTCAATTTCGATATTTGTCTTTGCGAAGAGGGCCATTTTCAGTTGGCTTCTCTGAAAATGGGTGGGTTTGGGTGGGTTTGAACCGGGTTTTTCTCAAAATGGTTCGAGACTTAGAATTGCCTTTCCTTTTTCCGCTGACTGCGCCATGTGATACGTGATCTATCGATTGATGAAAAAAACTTGTTATTGAAAATAGAATTCTCAACGCACAACTGTATTGAAAGATTGTTAAGGCAGAACTGCAATTAGCCATTTGGCAGTCTGCACACTTAGTGCGTGGTACCAGTCAACATTGACATAGGAGGCAATCGCCGGACGATTGCAGATGGTTAACAATGTTTAAGATTTACATCCTGCATGACCGAATTATTAATTTACTACATCATAAAATGAAATTGTCTATAAGAGTAGTACCCATGTACCACAATTATTATTATTAATATTGTTATTTTTAAAACTATTATTATTTTTATGATTTTTATAGTTAATATTATTATTTTTATTATTATTATAATTATTATTATTTTTATTAATATTACAATTAGTGTTATTATTTTTATTATTATTATTGTTATTGTTATTTTTATTATTATTATTATTATTTTTATTATTATGTTCATTATTGTTATTATTATTTTTATACTATTATTTTTATTCTTATTATTATTATTAATATTATTTGAGATTATTTGTAGTTTTATATTTTTTTTGGTTTATATTTTAACATATATATATATATATATATATATATATATATATATATACACATACATATATATATATATATATATATATATATTTATATATATATATATATATATATATATATATATGTAAAATCAAGTTTATTTATATCTTCAAATACATACAAATATTATTATATAGAACACAACAATTATGATATTCATATTTCTATAGCCAAGAAGTACACTTGAGAATACTCGGAAAAAATATATATATATAAAATCAAGTTTATTTAAATCTTCAAATACATACAAATATTTTTATATAGAAAACAACAATTATGATATTCATATTTCTATAGCCAAGAAATCCACTTGAGAAGACTCGGAAAATATCGGTTTTTAAATCACTTTCATCACGTTCTTTTTAGTCCCAAAAAATCCATCAACGTTTTGAATCCAAAACTTTGGTACGCTAAGAATTTTGTTCTTAAGAGTTTTATTGCGTTTTAGACCACTCTAAACATAGTTATAAATAGCCAAATCTTTGAGAACAGCATAATGTAATACTTGAGGAAAGCATTTATTTTATTCTATTTTTTTACAATTCAAAGAATTTGAATTGTATTGGGGCGCTGTTTTTTTTAAGATCTGTTCACACATTTTCATGATTCTTGAAGTCAAATTGGAGCAGTGATTTTAGTCACGCCGAAACAGGAAATGGAGCGAAAAAGCGAGTGGTTTTGCGGCTTGAATTTTTTTCTCTATAATTTTAAAGTAGAGTGAGAAAACGGTGTTTGAACCAAAATTCGCTTTCTCGCTAGTGGTTTTTTGTTCACATGCGGCAATTTCACTTTGATTTTTACAGTTTTCTCGATTTTTTGGATCGGATTTTCTAATTGGTTTTCCCAATCCATCCATAGTCCGTTCTTGGTCTAGTTTTCTGTTTAGTCAATGAAAATTCTTTGAATTGTACGTCAGGACTTGTCCTGCTATGTTTTTTTTAAGATCTGTTCACACATTTTCATGATTCTTGAAGTCAAATTGGAGCAGTGATTTTAGTCACGCCGAAACAGGAAATGGAGCAAAAGAGCAAGTGGTTTTGCGGCGTGAAATTGTTTGCTCTATTTTTAAAATAAAGTGAGAAAACGGTGTTTGAACCAAAATTCGCTTTCTCGCTAGTGGTTTTTTGTTCACATGCGGCAATTTCACTTTGATTTTTACTCTTTTTTCGATTCTCTGGATCAGATATTTTTCTAAATGGTTTTTCCAATCCATTCATAGTCCGTTTTAGGTCTAGTTTTTTTTATTCAATGAAAATTCTTTGAATTGTACGTCAGGACTTGTCCTGCTATGTTTTTTAACTTCCAATTAGAGCCTGACACAAATTTCATTTGAATTGGTCTAATATGTTGTTCCTTAAACTTCATTTATCATGCATGCAATTTTTATTCTGTTCAGTTTTTGGATATTCCAACATCGATACATGTTTTCTAGAACATCAGTGAATCTTTATATGTTTGAGGTAGCCGTTTTTTGTTTGCAATGAACGCGCCTCGGGTTGATTTTTCTCAACATATGTGTGTTTCCAAAGTTAGGAACTTTTCCACTTCTTTGCAGTGACCTACAAGTGTACACTCAGACAATTTTAAGGAGCAACAACACTCAAGCAATTTTGTTCTCCGTGGGGAACCATTTCTTTTTATTTCCTTGAACTTTTAGGGTTAGATGTTAGAAAATCTGCCCAACATAGGTGAAATTACAATAATAAAAACAACTTTTAAAAAACGATATTAGGTTTTAGATTTCTGTCAATCGGCAATTTCAAGAATGATAGAAATGATGCCAAACTTTATCGCAGTAAAACATTAGGGAGGAGCAACGAACACGATTCAGTCAGAAATGGCAAAAATTGACAAGATTCAAACCTGTGAAAGAACAAAGGTTTTACTTCGTAATAAAAAAGACCAGGAACCTGAAAAATATCAGATAGTTTTTCCCTTTCATCAGTTTGTCATGCTTACAGAATCTGAATATATAGGGTGGAGGTTTTACCCTATTCACAATTCCACAATTGTTCCTAGAATCTGTCTTTAGAGAAAACTACTGGACATGATAGTAACTTCACAAACCTACTACTCTTAACTAGACTAAAGGGTTATACCAGGCCCTCCGTTCACTTCCTAAAGAAAGTATTTTCAGGGGCTGTAGTCAATTGCCAATAGTAATGATGATATTAGAATACTTTTGTAATGCTTCTCTATGTTATATGATATTTTAGCTTCTAAGAAATGTTTTACCAAATGAAATAAATTGGTGACTCTAAGATTGAGAATTATACCAGGTCCTCAATTCACTTTCTAATTAATCGATCAACACATATACTTAAAACAAATAGTAGATGACGTGAAGAGCTCGTCGGTGTTCACTCCACAACCCAACCAGACGAGTATTAACCAACTTAATAGAACGTTAAGACATTGCCCATCAGGTACTTCAGGTTACTGCAGACCTTTTTAATTGTCTACTTGGTTCACCATTCCATACTACATGGATTAACTTAATTTGCCAAGCCTTCTACGAACAGGCAGGCCTACCCCCAGAATGACTTCACTATGCGGTCTCCTAGAAGGAGCTTGGCCGATTAGTACTCACAGAAATCCATCGTCCTGATGTTGTCCGGGATTCGATGCTGTCCTCCAGTTCGTTAACCTAACTTAACCTAATTATTGATTGGTTGATCACTACTTTACTAGTCACCAAACTAATTTCAATCCAATAAATTGAAGCTAGATTGAGTATGATTTCAGATCCTTAGAGATGTATTGTGAAGTTACTAAAGTTGTACAATTACGCTGTTGATTAACAGAAAACCGAAAGAAGCTATTAAGTTTTACCCAGTCCTAATTATTAAAGGCTATGGTTCCTTCAGAACAACTAGTTACAAATGCCTATGAGTGCCAAGTATCGAAGCGTTTAGCAAATACCTACTAGATAACAGTTTAAGCTCTACTAAGTTATAAGAAAATGTCTAAAAAATGAAAGTAGTTTAAAATTTGCTGAGTTAGTTTAACGAAAAGTATAGTTACCACAGTATACTAGTTCAAACAATTATTATAATTTTCAGTACAACGACAGAGATCTCTTAACTCACTCGTCTAATAAATTTAACTCCGCAATTCGGATTATCACGACAATAAAATTATTTTCGGACTGATTTTGGTTACAAAAATGGGCTAAAATTGAGCCGTATATATACTGCTTATCTATGTTTGGTTATGGTAGTTTAGTCCTATTTTTACCAAATGTTCAGAATCGTTGTGTAAAAAATGCCTTTTTGGGAAAAGTTTTCAGAAGGTCAATCATGACTTTGATAATCTAGGCCCCTAATTTGGGTTTCTAATCCAATATTACGTGGGTGAGAATTTTGATGTTCAATCTGTGATATAATCTTTATCAGAGTCCATATTTACTTATTCAACCGTTCTCATCAGTTTAAATTTCTTCTCCATTATTATCTTTGTACAGTTTCAAATTTAGAATTCGCTTTTGTGTTGGGAATAATTCAAGGTCAGTATTAATTTGGTTCTTTTCCGAAACACGCTTAAGTTTAACTTTCCATTCCTACAATGCTGAAGCATTTTCACTTGCTCCATTGTAACCAGAAATTGGTTTAACACTTGAACTCACGGCGAAAATTAGCAAAATTTAGGTCAATAGTTTTGGTTGTGCTTTCTTAAAGACATGTAGACAATGATAATGTATTGTACTGGCTATATATGGCAATTTTATCGACAGAGGCAAAAAACTGTCACCACCGATCAAATTTCTGTAGTTCTGCTGAAATGTACATACCCGGGTGAGGTGGTAGAAATATGACTCGACCATTATTGACTGGGACGGGTCACCCCCCCCCCCCCCCACGACGTTAAATGCACGGTCTGATTACATTTCTTGTCGCCCAAACATGGTCTGGAGCATTAGATATAAATAAAAAAAAGATGTATGGTGGAAATCTAAGCATCGTTTTGAACTATACCGATGAGGAAAAATAGTTGGAAAAAGTAGCCAGGGATATCGTACCCGGGTCGAGATTTGGCGGTGAATTTTCGTAAGAAATGCGGTGAAAAAAAATAATTTTCACCGCGTATTTCTTACATCTTTTTGCGGTGAATGCGGTGAATCACGGTGAGTTATTTATTTTCACCGCGTTCTCAGCATTCTTACAAGAAGGCTCCGTCCACACACGGGTTCAAACATCTGACATCCTGCGTCCCTTCAACGGCTTAGTCCACTGCTCTAACTGTCACGTAAATCTTGGCAGTTTCTTGTGAAGTTAAATCAAATTGAGTAAACTTTGGAAATCATATGCGGTGAATTTTTGTAAGAAATGCGATGAATTTCGCGGTGAATTTTTGTAAGAAATGCGGTGAAATGTGGTCAATTATTTTTTTTTCACCGCATTCACCGCTTTCACCGCATTTCTTACATTAATTTGCCGCAAAAGTCGATGCGGCGAATTTTGTACGAAATGCGGTGAGTTTTCCGGTGAATTTTTGTAAGAAATGCGGTAAAATGCGATGAAATATTTATTTTCACCGCATTCACCTCAATCACCGCATTTCTTACAAAAATTCACCGCATTCACCGCATTTTTTTATGAAAATTCACCGCATTCACCGCATTTCTTACAAAAATTTACCCAAAAACCTCGACCCGGGTACTAATTGGAATCATGTACCCGGTTTTTCGTGGACAGCTGAAAAAATGGCGTCAGTAAGGCAACCTGATCAGCTTGCTCCTCTGACGCTCGATGACAGCAGCGCCGTAATAATGCGGACAATAATCGCACGATGTTGCTGTCAACACCAACGCCAAGAAATCACCGCAGCCGTAAAGTAATTCTACGAAATATTTTCTTCGCCCTTCAGCTGATTTTTCTTCAGTAATTTTCGAGGCTAGTCAATCGTTACTTGATAACCTTTGGGTCCACCATTGTAAGCGTCAAAACTACTGAAATTTACGTTTAACGTAAAACCATTGCGCGCAGCAAAATCTTTCACAAGATGGCTTCTATTGCAGATGTTTATTTGATGCTCATCGTCAATGAAAATTTGATAAATTTAATGACTAGTATTGCAGGGGAAGGACTGTGTTTATCATATATAAGTCGAGGTTCTAAGTCACTTCGCCAGCAATTGGAAAAGTTTTTTGTTCACTGTTTTAGTTGACCATCAACTACTAATTTCAATTACTTCGAGTGTCTCCTCTTGAGGCTTTCAGCAAAAGCCTGAAAACTTTTTCCTTTCTTATTTTCTGTTGAACAGTAACACATCGTTTCGATCGATTCTTAAGTTTTCCTCAACCTATTACAGATTAGTTTCAAAAAAAAAACTTTGTTGATCAGGAAAACCGAAAAATTAAACGGTTTTTTTTGGACTATTCGTCACCAATTGAGCGGAGAGTGCGCTTAAGTTTACGAGGATAACACAAACTTAAACCATTCGATCCATTTATGAGTTTTGGACAGATCTAACCAGCATCATGAGGTCTTGCAAAATATCGATGGTATTTACAGAGATAAATAATTAAATCTGTAATATACTTAATCTTAGGCTTATATTTAATCCTTTTTTTCTTTCCCTAGGTGCATTTGTAGCGTAAAGCAGAGTATTCAAGCAAGATTAAGTCATTCCAATTTTCAAATCTCTAATATTTCCAACTACTTTTCACTGCTCTTAATTCTTCACAAAATTTGTTATTAAAAACACACCGAACTCAGAACAGTATCAAGGAAAATACAACTGATATTAGTCCGGCAGTATAAATATTTACAAATTACTCAATGACTTGTAACCTTATAACAGCAACACAAAAAATTAAGCGAATTCAATTTTTGTCGCATACCAAACGAAAAAATGCGTTATATAAGTTTTTATACGTCAACCCAACAACAGTATGTCGAATTTATATTTCCAAATTTACAGGCACGCCATGTTGAACAAGTAACTTTCCACAAACAAGGTTTCAACTGAAAACTAAGCAGAAAAAGATTCTAAACAGTTTAATTTTAATTAATTTGAATTTCACTGGGTAGTTCATTCCTATCTACTTTTGCCAATCTCAGAAGTCAAAACTACATTTTACGAGAAAAATTTTTACGTTAAAGAACAATGTTTTTGTCCTATCAGACTCATGAAAACTCCAAGTGATTAATGTACGTACTGTTGGTGTAATAAAATCGGGTCTTAATTACTTTTTTGTTTTTTTTTTAAAAAAAATCTAATCTTTTTTTTTCGCAAAAAGAGTTCAACGGGTAGTATACTCCGACTGCGTTTAATATCTTGAATAAATTAAATTTGTTATAGAAAATGTTGCCTTTGATGCCCAGTCAAGCTGTTTTTCAAAGATACTATTAAATTTTGCTCAAATGCGTGATTGACAAATGCTTAAAGTAGTGCAAATGACATAATACCAGTGCATTTAAGATGATTCCCGAAAGTTTTTGTGACATACATTTTTCGTATAGCGTAAATTGTTTTTTTTTTCTTGAACAATATATCGTAAGATATATTTAGCTTCCCCTGAAATGTTAAATTGCTTTCTAAAGGAACCACTCATTATTTTACTTCAGGCTTCTCTTCTATTGGAATTGAAATTATAACTATCTGTTCATTAAAGTCTTTCCTTTGGCTCTTACCAATGATGATGAATTCAGTTTTTGGTGTTTTTTTTCTGAGTTGGTGTTGGTTAAAATATCAAATTTGCTTTTTGACATTTTCTTCTATCTCAGCTTTGTATTTGTCAATGAAAGTTTCAAAAAATCAAAATAGCAGAATCTAACACAAATTGTGTATGTTCATTTTTAATGTCAACTCCTGTTGCCATGTCATTATTATATTTTTATACAGATTAAAAAAGAGCGGGTCAAGTACCGATCCTTTTAGTTCGGCTCTATGAATCCTTATTTCGTCTGATATACAATCTTGTAGGAAAACAGATTGGCAACATTTCGTAAGGAAAATTCAAATTATGCTTTTTGAGGAAAATTCAATTTATCCTTCATCAAAAAGTAAAATATATCCAAAATTTTCCATATCCAAAATCAAAATTGTCGATATCCAAAGTTTTGTAATTGATTGAATCATAAGCTTTTGATAGATCAATAAAAGCAGTTGTGACAAATTGTTTACGTCAATCTTGTTTTTGATGACTGCGCAAAATAATATGGAACCGTTTGTTGACTATTTCATCCTAAAAAAATTGAATTTTACTCAGTAGTTTGTTGTCCTGAGGGTGCTGACAAATTTGATTCTTCAAGATGATTTCACTAAATTTAGCAAAGCGCGGGTAAATGGAGATTAGGCGGTTTTTTCAAGCTTTTTTAGGTTCTTCCTTCTTGCACTGTGGAAGAACATGTGCTTGGGTAAATTCATTGGCAAAGCTAGATAGTTTGATGCAGCAGTTCACAAGTAAAAAACTATATGAGGTACAATTACAGAACTTGAGTCTTAAATAGCCACTACTGTAATGTCTGAAGGTCCGATTGGTTTATCTTTCCCAAATGCACTGATTGCATCATGGCAGTTTGTTTGCAATGCAAATTGAAATCAAACGTTTTTTGATTTAGAATTTTATTTTGAGAATGTGTAAGGGATGTTGGAGCCATGAAACTTTCTAACTGTAGAGAAACGATTATTCAATAGGTTTAATGACTATTATTGCAGGGGAAGGACTGTGTTTATCATATATAAGTCGAGGTTCTATGTCACTTCGCAAGCAATTGGAAAAGTTTTTTGTTCACTGTTTTAGTTGACCATCAACTACTAATTTCAATTACTTCGAGTGTCTCCTCTTGAGGCTTTCAGCAAAAGCCTGAAAACTTTTTCCTTTTTTATTTTCTGTTGAACAGTAACACATCGTTTCGATCGATTCTTAAGTTTTCCTCAACCTATTACAGATTAGTTTCAAAAAAAAATTTTGTTGGTCAGGAAAACCGAAAAATTAAACGGTTTTTTTGGACTATTCGTCACCAATTGAGCGGAGAGTGCGCTTAAGTTTACGAGGATAACACAAATTTAAACCATTCGATCCATTTATGAGTTTTGGACAGATCTAACCAGCATCATGAGGTCTTGCAAAATATCGATGGTATTTACAGAGATAAATAATTAAATCTGTAATATACTTAATCTTAGGCTTATTTTTAATCCTTTTTTCTTTCCCTTGGTGCATTTGTAGCGTAAAGCAGAGTATTCAAGCAAGATTAAGTCATTCCAATTTTCAGGCTTTTTTAGGCTCTTCCCTCTTGCACTGTGGAAGAACATGTGCTTGGGTAAATTCATTGGCAAAGCTAGATAGTTTGATGCAGCAGTTCACAAGTAAAAAACTAGATGAGGTACAATTACAGAACTTGAGTCTTAAATAGCCCCTACTGTAATGTCTGAAGGTCCGATTGGTTTATCTTTCCCAAATGCACTGAATGCATCATGGCAGTTTGTTTGCAATGCAAATTGAAATCAAACGTTTTTTGATTTAGAATTTTGTTTTGAGAATTTGTAAGGGATGTTGGAGCCATGAAACTTTCTAACTGTAGAGAAACTATTATTCAATAGGTTAGCAATTTCATGTGTGCGTTACCTAATCGTCAACAACAATTCTCATACAAAAAAATTCTGTGTTTTATCTTTTCAAAATTTCTAACCTCATTTGTTATTATCCCCCTTTTTCCTGTCATTTTCAGCTGCTTCAATAAGATTTCATTGAAAGCTGTTTAAATCTTTGTCCTTGGAAATGCTGAACTGGTTTTATAGATCGAAAAACTTTTCATTTTCTTTAACAGTCAAAAATTTATCTCGAATGACCATCAATTGTCTGGATTTTCTAGTTAAACCCATGTTTGTCAAAGTGAAACTTTTTTCTCACTACGACAAAACTTTTTCATAGCTGGCGCGTTTTTCGATAATGCTGCCGTAAAATTATGATAAAAATTCTGGTAGTATAGAATATGAACTAATCAGAACGTGTCTTTTTTGCCAGTTTTGTTGCTCTAAGCATTACTTAAAATCATACACAAAATAGTTCTTTTTCTTGTATTTTTTTTGAACCGTCATCTTTTTTGTTTCAACAGGAACCCCTATTATACTTAAAGTAGCAAAGTGATCCCTTTTTACAGTGTAATTGCAAAAAACAGTGTTATTGATAAAGGGGCCTTCAGTAAAAAATGTAATCAATAGGGCATTCGGTTTTTTTCGCCCGGCTTAAACGAGTAGAAATGGCTTTGTTCCCGACGTGAAAATTATACAGAAGTGTTACTGTTTTGAGCTTGGATCTTTCCAAGTTATCTAATTAGTTATTTTTATAATCACCAGGTAATGTTGTATTTCAGTCTTGATTTAATGCTTTATCAATATGATTTGCTAGTTGGTCCAACAATGCATTGCTAATTTGTTTATTGAGAATACAGGTAATATTCACTAATAAAGTAGCGCAAGTTGATAATTTGGATGAGTACTATAAATTTTCGAAATTATTTGTGAAAATATTCAACTCAAAAAAAATTTTTGGAGAAAAGATTCTTCTATACAGGTGTCATAATTCCATCGCTTTTTTTGGTTTTCTTTCCGATCGAGCAAAAATGGCCAGTTCTAAAACAACAGTATCTTTTTTTGTCAAGATTGAAAAATTTTTATCATCATTTTTACAGAGCCAGGTTTCTGTTAAACAAGAATTGCAGTTTGGTCCCAGACCGTGTATTAGCGTGCGTAGTTTTTGCTCCTGGCTGAGAATGTTTTGCACATTTAGATGTTAATTTTTGAATTCCGACCCTACTCTGAGTTATTGTGATAGGCTCATTGTATGTGTAAAAAAGTCCTAATTTTTTTTCACAGAACCCTAGAGGCAGTGTAAGGCTAAAGAAAAGATGAATTAGAATTAAAAAAAACTCAAAACTTATATGAAGTAATCTTGATTTGAGAGGGTACATTATATTTTTAGCGAAGCCTTTGATAAAAAATTTAGTGTTTTTAGGTCGTATTATATCCAGTGTTGACGCTGAATTCTTGAGGCTAACAAGACCAGAACTAATTAAATACATTTTGATTGTTGTGTTGACAAAGAGAAAATGTTCAATGTCATTTATTATAAATAATTGAACAACGGTTCTCAAAATCATCAATATCACAATAATATGTGTTCTTTGACATGGGATCTTTTTAATAGAATTTGACATAATAATTTGTACAACATCTCAAGTTTAGCTCAGAGTAAATTTGATTCATAGGTTGATGCTTATTATTGGAGGTCATTAAAAAAATTAATGTCTGTTTGGGGGTATTTATATGATTTTTTGGAAAGCGGGAACTGTAATTGTGTAAAGGAGCTTTAATAGTTGAGCTTTGTTTGGAAGAGAGACTGATGTTGCCATTTGAGGTAAATAGAAGATGAGTAAGCAACTGGTTCTTGGGAAGAGGCACACTATACTGGTAGTTGCACAAAATCGAAAAATCAAAAGTTGTATCCAATGGTATCACTATTGTTATCATTGTAGAAGTGTTTTCTTACATTTTTAATTTTAGCATTCACAAATGATATCTTAAGTAGGGTTTATCGGAATAGCGCAATTTAATTAAAGATTATTAACTGCGTATTTTTCTCATGTTTATCCCAACAATGCATGATTTTTTTTAGTGGTAGCGTTTTGCAAACAATGCAAGAATCTATAATGATTTTTTCAAAGCATAAGTCTATCAGTTTCAAATTTTCTAGAAAATTGTCAGACGCAGATTCGCTTCTATGCTTGAGCACGTTGTTGGCAGCGTCTTGAATCACTCGAGTTTGATTTTTTGGGTGAAATTGTTGAATGTCTTAATTTTCTCGTTGGTAGTGGACCCTCGATAAGCATGGGTTGTGCAGTTGATTGGAATAAATTTGTGAATTTCAAGCTTGCCTTTTATGCTGCTCTAAATCACAAGATTTTCGCATTCTGGTGCTCGTTCTTTTTTGTGAATTCTCGCACCAGTTTGTTTGCCTCTGTCACGGGCCAATTGTTTAGCATTCTTTTTAAATTGAAACACCACCTTGTACCGTCTCAGCTACTAACGGTTTGGGATTAGCCATATGAAAACCGGACTCCGTGTAAGTTTTAATATAGTTTTGGTATTCTGCTTGTTTAGAGAGGAATAGTGCTTGTCATCAATCATTTTTGTTTACTGAACAGTATTTCTGGTTTGAGAGCTGCTAATAGTTTAGAGATGCATTATTGGTGCTAAAATTTAAGTGCTTTTAACAAGAACTGTTTGAGGTCAAAGAAGAGATTTGTTCTAAAGTTCAAAGTCAAAGAAAAAGAGCGACTGTTTTAAAGGCTGTGAAATGAGCGTTAGGCAGTGAAATGATCAAAGCCACGCGCGAATTGGCTCTTCTCTAATACAATACATTCTTATATCCAATATATGACGAATCTCATCAAGCAGAAAAAAAATAAATCAACCTACTGTATTTTTAGCAGTTGTTGCGATATATCAAACTAAATAAGATCAATTAGTGTGCATCAACGTTCACTTTGTTTTGAAACTTTCCAGGATGTTGAAAAAAGATTGTATATATCTCTTTTGGGTCTTAAACCTGTTTTAGAATTTTTTCTAGGAAAAAGCAAGGAATCTATTTTGCATCATCCTCATCAAATAGCAAATTAGTTGTAATATAAGTTGAAACTAATTTGGGTTAATATTTTGACAGTTTTTTTAAAATACGCATTTGCTTTTAAAAACGACTGAACACATTTTTTTTTGGGGGGGGGGACGCTGCCTTCATAATATCTCAAATCAAGGGTTAATTTTCCCGAAAACAATTTCATCGTGAAGTCATTTTTTCCAAAAGGAGCGGTGAAGTGGCAAAATTGAACAATTACATAGCAAATAATAAGTATTTCGGATCTTTTCCGTTTGTGCCCCCCCCCCCCAGCTTAGTGAGCGCATATTATTTGCACCCCTCAGACGACGCACGTTCCATTTTTTACATAATGATTTACTATTTAATGGCACGTGCTCTGTAACTGGGGGCGCAGAACGTACTGGGGGGCACAAACGGAAAAGATCCAGTATTTCATCGATCAGACTTACTCAAAAATGTCACCGATCTAAAGTAAAATGTTCTGAATTAAGAGTTGTATGCCGGTGCAGACAACCGGGGCAATAAGTGCAAATAATTCACACATGATACAAAATCTGAAACATCTGATACAACATATATATCTTTCGGGCAAACTTCGATATTAAAGACAAGCTGCTGTTGCTCCTGCTCCCACCATCACTGTTGTCGGCACCATCATTGTTAACCCTATTTATAATATCTTATTTAGGATCTTTTCTGTTTTCATGATTTACGGGTTGCGATGAGGTGACCTCTGAGGAATTAACTCCGCCACCTTTTCAATATCGTGTTGTAAGAGTGGTCTGCAATGTGCTGCAACGAAAGGACTTCTGAGGAATTACCCGCTTGAAAAAATAATGATGCATGGGTTGCGATGAGGTGACTTCAGAGGAATTAATTCCCCAACCTGGTCAGAATCATTTGTGGTCTGCAAGTGTGGGCTGCAATGGCCTGCAACGGGAAGACTTCTGAGAAATTAACTCCAACCAACCGTTAGGCTCCAAAATATTATTATTGTCCAGAAGAGCTAATCTTATATATATATCTTCTGCAAAATATGAATCCTATTAATATATTTTGGAGCCCAACGGCGGGTTGGGATTAATTCCTCAGAAGTCCGGACTTTTCGGGGGGAGGGGCAGTGAAATGATGTAAGAGTGAGCGCGTAAACTGCCATAAGAGCTGAAAAGATGTTAAAATTAAGCTGCAAACGAAGACAGAGTAATTTGTTGTAAGAATGGGACAACCAAAGAAGGGGGCGTTAAAAAGATATATGAGTTGGGATTGTTTAATTTATTGAGAAGGGTAAAATAAACCAAATTTTATTCATATAGATGGACTGTCGAGAATTGGACACGCTTCGGTGGTCTCGAGACTAAGGGGAGAATCGGCTGAGGGTACAAAGGATGTCCATTCATAACTATCAGGCTCGGAATAAGGGGAATAACACATTGTAAGATTACTGTTTTCTGGGGGGGGGGGGTGAACCAACGCAAGAGTATGCATGGATTGTGGACTCTTCAGGAAGTCTTCCCGTTGCAGCCTTACTCTGAGCTCATTTCACCCCCTTGGTAACCCATTGCAGCCCAATATCATATATATTTTAGGCTGCATTTTCCTGAAAAATTCTTCCCATTGCATCGCCCTACATGAACAGGTTTTTGGGCGTAAAAGTTTGACTCCGGACGTTTGTTTTTCCCCATCGCTGTCGGCAACATACTTATCATTTTTGGGAAGATCATACCCCTTTGTAGTATATAATGTAGCGTTGAAGATGCTATCAAAACTGCAGAATGTGTTTAATATATTACTCAATTTTACGCATCTTGTTCTATGTTGAAAAAAAGTTCCCAAATCATTTTATTAAAAGCATTTAATCTTCATTATTAAAATTTTTGCAAAATTTTATAAATTCAACTTAAATAAATTTAACTTAAAATTTATCTATAAACGGTGAAAAGTATAATTGCTCGAATATGCCATGAAACAATAAACAAATGATGTTTGCGGACTTTAAGTGCTTCTTCATGATTCAGTTTATATTAAAGATTTATAAATATTATGAAAAAAATTAATTATTATAAAATTTATTAAGGGAAATCACCGAGGTTTTAAATATGATCTTTGTATAATCGCAAAATCTTTCGAAAAATGGAATTAAAAGACAGTAATTTGCCATAAATTCCTGTCGATTTGACGTGTGGTATGATGTCCCCCTCCACTCACTCCCCCGTATTATTATTACCTGCACTTGCAAAACATAAGGGGTAAAAATGAAAAGTGAGAACCGATCAAGAAGGTGCTCCCTACGATCGATCCATAAAAAATGAGTATCTGCCTCCCCTCGCATTCTCCAGCTGCGCAGACTCTTGAGGCCCCCGGGCTTAACCAGTTTATTCAATTTTTGATTACCAAAGTCAACTTTAATTGAGCAAAAAATCCGGAATGTTCTTACAAACTGTTAAAGAAAAACAAGCAACAAAAACTTCTCTATAGAAAATATATACGTTTACAACAATTGCTTCGGACCTCGTACGAGAGCAATTGATTATATGATGTTTTATAGCACTATTCTATGTTAAAAATAGCCTTTGGACGTAAACGTTTTAAAAAGATACGTGCGGCCAGAGAAAATGTTAGAAAGTTAATCCTAATGAGTCTTGACCGATGGGCTTAGTGCCCTGGCGGGAAAGAACATATTCCCATTGCGTACGTATTTTCCACGTGAATTTCTAAGACTTAGTTATAAGCTGATTGACTATGTTAAGCTATCGAGGTTTTAGCGCCTTTCTTTTTTTAACATTTGATCAACCAAGGGTGGGGGGGTAGTAACGTCTATGTAATGGTTAAGTGACTCTGCTTGAAGTCACTGAGAACTTCTGGCGTTTATCGAGAACCGCGAAACGGTTCGAGATATTAAGTCAGAATTTCGAAGTGACTTCTGCAGAGTCACTTAACCATGCCTAAAACACGAAACGCGCACCTTTTAAAATGACGAAAGTCAACGAAATTGAACTTCTGGCTAAGTAGCAACTTCTGGCATTTTGACTTCTGGCACTGCAGACTTTCGGCATTTTAAAATGTGAACGTGAGTGTTTTAACTCCTGTTTCTTTACCATTTACATTAGCAAAGACATGTGGTTTTGTCGAATGGTCGACAATTCGTGAAACACTTTTGAAAGCGTGAATAAGTGTCCAATCTTGAGTGACGTAGAAACACATACGACCCTTTTGTTGTGTTCACCATTTTCGATTTGTCAAAAGAGGTATTAGGTTTTGTATCGAAACTGACACTCAAGCTAATCACAATATTTTTGTGGAGCAAATCCCAGTCTTTATCGACGGAAGCAATTCCAGTGTAGTGTACTATAGTGCCTGACTGTTGCGTCCTTATGAACAAATTGGGGTCGAGTGGTCGCAACGTGAACATACGACAGCATCTTCTGTAGGCGGAATTTAGACTGTTGAGGTAGACTTCCGCCGCTTCCTTCAAATCCGCCAACTCAGAGGCAGTCGGAGTGGAAGATACCGACTCGCAAATGCAGGTGTCAAATTTATCAGAGATCTTGTCGAAGAAGTCTATGTCCAGACAATTTCTTTCCGCAGATATTTCAGAAAGTATTCCAAGTCCACCTAAAAAGTCATCAAAAAGTGCCAAAGTTATTCTGAGAACATAATCTGGAGTAAATCAGAACCCAGGTCGAGGTTGCAGCTCTGAAAATTGCTTGAAAATGTAAGAATTACGATGATTGCGGTTAATAGCGTTTGATTCGATGAAAAAAAGCTACCGCTAAGAATAGCATAAATTACAAAAAAATCGCCGCTAAAATTACCAACTACCAGTGCGAGCGGTAAAAAAATAACAGCTAAAAATTGTAAACCGTATGAAGTTTCACCGCTTAGTTATCACAATTTTCTAGCAACTCAAACTAAGATTTGAGGTGAACACCTTGAAAGCGGTGAGAAAAATTTACGCCAGGAATTGAAAAACTTACAAAAAGTTACCGCTAAATTCACTGCAAATCATACAAAAGTTCACCGTTTTCACTGCATTTATCAATAAAAGCTGCGGATGCTTTGCAGTGAAAAAAATGTCCTTTAACCCGCTAATCACACAATTTCTTGCATTAATTTTACGACGAAATCTCAACCCAGGAAATTCATGTAATACTTGTAATTGAATACTGGTTTTTTAGTAGTCGCTACGGTTGTCTCAATAACTAAGTTTCTCGTAAGCACTTTGGAAATCGGCAGTCTATCAAATTCCATTCGTTTCTCCTGAAACGTTGTTTTCCAAGAGAATGAAAGATTATAATTCAAAATGATAGGAACTGGGAAAATGATCTGAATTTTTCAGTCTACATGAAATGCTTGTTGAACAATATGCACACTATATAATAGCGGATAAAAGGTTGAAAAACAACGTTTGCTATCAGAAGAAATCAGCAGCACAATAAAAAGCAGTTTAAAAAGATATTTTAAGGTTGTTAAAACAAAAAAAAACTTGTTGAGTAGAAAAAAGTTCTTTTGATGATACTCTGAGAAATCTCCCTTAAGCCATTTAGTGTTTCAATAATACTCAGACTCGGTCATTTTATCTGGTGGTTATGTAGAGTACTGTTTTAGTTGTAGACTTCTAGAATTTTTTGTATAATTATGCACCATACTTTGGATCGGTATTAGATTGCGGCTTTTTCTCTAAACCAAAAAATTTTCAAAACAAAATAAAATAAGAAAACAGGAACGTGTTTCAGGTTTATGCTTTATTCGAGAATAATTGAAAGACTCACTTAAGCAGTTGAATGTACAGCGCTGTTGCCAATTTTTGGCTTATTTAGGGAACCATTACCCTAAAAAACAGAAAAAACATGGTGTGCAGATTCAACAAAAAAATGTCCTAAAAACACCAAATGGAAGATATTTGCTCTCTTTTTCATAGGGGTGCGTTGTCGTAATGAATTTTCTGCTTTACAACTGGAAAGGTACTGCTCCAGTGTAAATTATAGAAAAATAAAAGATCCGAGTTCCTGTTTACTTAAAATCATTGAAATTTCTGGCTACAATTTTGTTTTCTACAAACCCTGAAACCCGAAATAACTTTTATTATGATATGTTAAGTTTTGTTGGATCATTTAAAAAAATTAGGTCATGAAAATTTAGTGAAAAATTTCTCTTGAAAAATTGTGATTAGAAAAAACAAATATCGCATTATAATTGGTTTCGAAATATAGCAAGGCTGCTGGAATTTTGTTCTGTAGTTTGTCTTGACGCAGAATGATGTATTTTGGTAACTCTTTGTCATTACCCTGCAGGTAAAAACAAAATTTCACTGTTTGAAAATAAATATACTGACATTTTTTCAGCAAAACCAATATTGGGTAAAAGCATTGATGACGATGAAAAGTTTCGGGTAAACAAATTTGTCCAGAAGTCTACAATTCTCAGAGTTTTTCATGAATTTGAACTCTCTTTCTTGTAGATACCTAATGCTTGCGCAACAAATTGTTTGAATTATCCCAAGAATTTCCCTGATTCTACACAAATAGAATGAAAAAGCTGAATCAGCGTTTATTCGAAGTTTAGGGGCAACGTAAGCGTTGAGTACAATTGACATAAACTTATATATCTATATACATAGTTATATATCTAAAAAAATTTGTGGAGCAGATAAAAAATGCCTCAATAGCCTCGTAAGCAGTATCAAATGTATCAAATTTAGAGCTTCGTTCTAAAAAATTTGCACATCAATGCTTTATGGCAGAAAAAATTTGTTTTCGGAGGAAAAAAGAGTTTGAAGGGAGTTTAAGACACCTGCCGATGAAAGAGATGAAAATGATGACAAAAGTTCACGCCAGGAATTGAAAAACTTAAAAAATTTTGCCGCTAAATGCACTGCAAATTTCACAAAAGTTTACTGCTTTCACTGCATTTATCAATAAAAGCTGCGGGTGCTTTGCAGGGAAAAAGATTTCTTATCCGCTATTCACAAAAATTCTTGCAATAGTTTTACGAGAAAACCGCAACCAGGGAAATACATGTAAATTTTGTAATTGATCGTTGGTTCTTCTAGTATTCGCAACTGTGGTCTCAATTTTTCAATTTCTGATAAACATTTTAGAAATCAGCACTCTTTCAAGTTGTAGTCGTTTCTCTTCAAATATAGTTTGCCAAGAGAATCAAATTAATAATCTAAAATAATAGGAATCTGGAAAAATTTTGTGAATATTTCAGTCTACGTAAAATGCTAGTTAAACAATATGCCCACAATATATAAGAGCGGATAAACGGTGAAAAGTTTGCGCTAGATAGTAAAATAAATCAGAAACACCTTACAAAGCAATTTAAGATAGTCCACTCTTGTTGAAACAAAAAAACTTGATGATACCATGAGAGATCACTCTCCCTTAAGCTAATTAGTGTTTCAATAACACTCAGACTCGGTCATTATGACTATCATGGATATAGCTCTAGTTTTAGTTTTATACTTCTAGCGTTTTTTGCACAATTATGTGCCCTACTTTGAAGTGGAATCAGATAGCGGATTTTCACCTAATCCCACCAAACTCCAAAGACAAGATAAAGTAAGAAAACAAGAACGTGTTTCAGGTGCATGCTGCATTCGAGAGTAATTGAAGGACTGACTCATGCAGTCAAAGGTACAGCGCTTTTGCCAATTTTCAATTATTAAGGAAATCATTACTCCAAAAAACAGAAAAGACGTGGTGTGCGTTCAATTTCCAGATTCCAGATTCGTGGTGTGCAACCAGATTCTAAAAAAAGTGTCCTATAACTACCCAATGGAAAAAAATTGCTTTACTTTATGTAGGGGTTATGTATCGTAATGAAAGTTTGGCTTTACAGCTTCTGTATTGCTCCAGTGTAAGAATAGAAAAATAAAAGATGCTAGTTGCTTTTTCCGTAAAGTAACTAAAATTTCTGGCTAGAATTTTGTTTTCTATATACGCTGATACCCGAAACAAATTTTATTATGAAATTATAATTTTTGTTTCATCATTTTAAAAATAATTTATATCAATAAAATTTAGTTAAAAAGCGCTTTTGAAAACGATTTGTTTTAATAACTCTACATATGGAGAGTTAATGAAACAAATCATTCTGCGTCAAGACAAACTACAGAACAAAACCCAGCAGCTTTTAAATAATATGTTGTGCAAGCCTTAGGAATCTGTGAGAAACAGAGTTCAAACTCTATCTTTTTTCAAAAAGTGAGGTTTCATTGATACCGGCAGAGTAACAGTATTGTAAAAGGACTGATTTTGTGTTTATCAAGTTTGCGGGGGGGGGGGGTAATCATTGAGTACGAATGACATAAACTTATGAATCTGTACACACATAGCTATATATCTCGAAGAATATTGTGAAACAGGTTTTTAAAAATGACTCCTCAGCAGCCTCTTATGCAGCATCTCTCTATGAACTTTTCAAATTTAGAGCTTTGTTCCAAAAAGTTAAACAGCCAAGCTTTATGACATAAAATAAATTATTTCGGAGGAAAATAAGAGTTTGCAGAGAGTTTAAGACAGCTGCTGCGGTTAATTCATCAAACAAATGCTGCTCAAGCAAATCGAAAAACTTTGCTGTAATTATTTTTTAGTTTGAGAAACATCTTTTCCTCAATCGATGATTTTCAATAGCAGAGCTTCCAGAACTCTGACATATTGCCCATAATGTGAATGTTCACAATTTTATAAGATAATTTGTAAAAAGGTAGAAAATTTGATGAATAGCTTTCAATAAAGATTTGATTTGTAGACATAGCAGAATTGCTTGTCATACTCGGAGCCAATTTTCTTACCATTTTTTGAAATCTAAAAATTATCGATTGTGTCCTGTACCCACTTCAATTGCTTTTGTAGTGCTTTAGCAATACCTCACATTTGGTTTAGTATCCTAAAATGCCAAAAATGCCGTATTTAATCCGAATTTTCTCCTGTCTTGTCTTTAAAAGAATTCGTTATTTTCTCAATTACAATTACCATAGATAATTTAACATGAATAAACAAAGCCGTCTTAAAAATCATTATTCTATTTTGTTCAATGTTTGAATGATAGATGAATAAAATATCGATAACAAACCTTTTTTGTCCTTCCTCTCAGGCATCGTGAATTTTGAAACGAGGAAATGCAGCTCCCTGATTGTCAATAGACGCTGTTGGTTTGTCTAATTAAAACCTCGACCTCAGAAAAACCCTACATTTCGTTTGTTTTCCACTTTATAGTAATATTTGCTAAGATCAGCGACAATACAAATATCACGACAAATTCACGACTAATCCCGGGATGGTCAAATGATTAGTACCAGCGATCAAAGAATTTCAGATAATTACACTTGTCGCAAGGTTGCGCACACTGGAAAATGCGAAGTTTACCCACTATTATAAAAATATATACCACATTCGCCTACATTTCTGATCTTAATTCATGTGTTTGGAAAACAGTGATATTGTTACGTATATATACTCAGGAAAATGTGCTTTTTTCAAAAAAATGTGCTCCACCACAAATACAAGGCAAATCTGGCCGTAAGTAGAATTCTTGGCCACTCGAAAAGATTTGTTGATTAAATTGACAATGAAAATTATTCATGCTGAGGCGATAACTCCAAAACATTGTTTATAGTATGAACGAACCAGCGATCAAATAATTGAATTATTTTAAGTGTGAATTAACCCTATAATAATGCAAAGCCATATACGATTATTATGATTTCTTGCTAACCATCCAAAAACCTGCAAGTGAAGACTAGCCAGGGACAAAAACTAAAACAAATTTAGAGCTGTTCTTACGACGATACAAAAAATCATTCAATTATTAAACATAGGATATCTTGGGCTGACGTGTCACAACTAAATTTTCTCTCGAAATAAACATTTGCGGTTAACGCGATTAAGACTAGTAATTTTTTGCACTCACTGCTGTGTTTTAACAAAATTTAGGTCGCTAAATACCCAAAAACATTAAAACAACACCGCTTGAAAATACTGTTGCAAAAATATTTAGTAATCGCGGCAGTTTCGGGATATCATAATCTGATTTAACAGCCATAAAAAATATGATATAATATAACCGTCAGGTTGCCAGTCAAAAACCGCGACGTTAACTGTTGAGACCGGGAGCGAATACAAAAAGCATATCTCGAGAACAATATTGGTTTCCAAATTTATCCTTATTCTCAAATCTAACTACGAGCTACGTCCCCAATATCTTTGAAAAACGTTTTATAAAAATAAAGTTTGAGTGAGCTCTACTCAGTTTCAATTTGATTATAATAATTGAGGGGCAGCAGTCATTCTGTTGATTGAGGTAAATTATGAATGCTTTGTCAATTAATTGAGCTGAGTAGCCATAGCAAGAGAGTATCAAATATCTTAAAGACACACAAATTGAATTGTAACATAATAAACTTGTACCATGAATTTTTTTGCTTACTTCGTACAAAAACGATTCGTTGAAGTTGAAAACCACAGCTATCAAATTAAATCGTTAAAAGGTTCCAATTATGTTATTTTGTTTTAATACAAGTTCACTGGGACCTGAAATTATTACATGAGTTATTGAGACTAAATTGTAAAACAAAACAAAAAACATAAATGACTAAATAATTCACTGATAATTTTTAGTCATAGTCGCTCCCCTCTCAAAGGAGATTGGGGAAAATGACGCATTAAAACTACTCGCTTTTTCGCCTCCTTTACCCTCCATTATCACACAGCTTGGAAAATCCTGTACTCAAACGTCATTTATCGTTCACATCAAAGAGTTAAAAAAATGCTTGAAGGGATCTGAAAAGTAAAGCAGGACAAGTTTGGAGATAAAACTTGCGGAATTGAACAAAAAATTTCCATTGCTCTGAGCTCACCTGAGCAGCATAAATTGGACAAATTAGCAAAAAAAATCAAACTTTAGAAAGCGTTAGAACTTTAGCACATAAGCTGTAGATAATGTTGTAGCTAAGGCTCGAAAGCAGATCATAGTCAAAAAAATTTTAGGAGAATTAGGCTCTCTTCTCTCAGCTCTTCAGCTCTTCTTTTGACCTCAACACTTTGTTTTCAGGCATTTCACTTCCTGTTTCAAACACACTCCAACAAAAATACCGATAAAAAAGACGCTCAATCAATACTCCTCTTCGAGTCGTAAAAATCATTTGTTCTTCTTTATAATACGCGCACCTATTTTATTCGTTTTAAAAAAATGAAATTTAAGATCATGTAT
>NW_027452097.1:0-29926 GCF_964194025.1 Convolutriloba macropyga
CACTACTTGTTTATTTGAGTGTCTAGTGCTCGCGGGTGGCCGGACAATAGATCGAAAGGACAACAGATCGAAAACAGAAAAATTGGGACAATAGATCGAAAATTAATCTCTATTCTTATTGGTTGAAATTGAGCATTATCTGCGGGCTGCAATATAATTACCACATTATGGCCATGCCTCGCGAGCCATGGCCATGCCTTAGCGGCCCGTGGGACTTGATATGAATCTATCACAACCGAACGAAATAGCACAATAGAACATTTTATATGCTGTATAATAAATGAGCGCTCAAATCTGATTGGCCAATACGCAACTTGAATAATTTAATTTTCGACCTATTGTCCCAATTTTCGCTTTCGATCTGTTGTCTTTCGATCTATTGTCCTAGCACCGTGCTCGCGTTGATAGATAATTAGGGCCACATTTTTGTATAGAGAGGTGTTGTAAAGTCATGCCCATTCATTTAGACCATTGGCTGGTTTATTTTGAGCTTTAATAATGCAGCGTCAATTTGAACGAAAGGTAAGGTTGAAAAGCGATTGCTGACATAGTCTCAAGCAATTACATGCTTTTACCGGTTATAAACAATATGTATGCCAGCTATTGTAAGCATCGTTGGTGTAGGGGTATCATTTGAGATTCCCATTCTCAAGACACGGGTTCGAGTCCCGTACGATGCAGATCCTTTTGCATAATCTAGCTTGAAATCAGTTTTCTAAGCTGGGTAAGTCACTGTTATTGCGTTTGACAGGAACGTCGCAGTTTTGCGTCAGAAGAAACGCAGATCTCTCTAAATTGTTTCGGTTGCGGCGTTTTAAGGCTGATAAAGAAAGTATTTGTGAAATTTTCTCATCTTGTGAAATTTTCTCATCTTAGCAGAATACCGGACGCTTGCGAACCTAAACACTTAAGGCTGATAAAGAAAGTATTTATCACTAAGAGATAAGAGAGAGAGAATGGAGGATACATTTTCGGGTCTCTCACATTATGTCCCCCTCCAAGCTTAGTGGTCGTATAACGTACCCCCCCCCCCCCCCCCGTTTTAAGGCAAAAAAGGAAAACCCACGTTACCTCCGAATATTGGTTCTTGGATCATCTTCAATTCAATATTCTCATGCTAGTGTGCTATTTGCGTTACAAGTTGTTGAAGAAGTAGTTGTAAAGAATAGATCCAAATGAAGTTTGACCATATTCTGTTTCTAACAAATTGATTAGTTGAATTATAATTGCAAATGACGTCTATTTGCACTTCAACAAAATCAACCGTGGAACTTTCATTATGATAGTAATAGTTCTCGCTGGGAATTGGTTGACGGAGCGATCTGTTATAAAACGAATAGCCTTCCTTCACAGATGTGTTCTTTGAGAATGACAAAAAGTTGAATTTATTGAAGTTCTCTATGTGACATCCTGGTACCAACATACGACCTGTTCGAAACATTCCTTTTTGTCCAGAATTTTCAATTTGTATTTTTTGGTGCGGAAATGATAGAATTTTACTGGTGAGAATAAGTTTTGTATCCCGGATTATTATCTGCGTAATCGCAGCGGAACAGCATTAGGCCTACAGTAGCCTGTTCTCAGCTGCCCTTTTTCTTATTATTCTCCACATTTCAGACTGTTCTTTTAATGAGCATCATTGCTCTTTTTTTGGTGACTATAGCCACTTTTTTTGCGTCTGAAGCTGTCACGTGGTACCATCATTGCAACCAACATTGGTCAGGCTATGGTCAACCTGAAGCTATGGTTAACTAAGAGCTCATCCTTACATAGACAGCTTCACGGAGGCAGGGGATTGAACTCTCAATCATTGGCGTGTGAACCACACACCTTACCTCTCGGCTATCACGCCACTATATATTAATCGCGTAAACTTAGAGACATCACTGAGCAGAATGTTTAAACAGTACTACCGAAGAGCACGGTTAAGTGGTTGCTTAATTGTGGTTAATGACCGAAAAAGTGTGCTTTAAGGTTATTGACCGATTAATATTTCAAAAAGGTCATTGACCGAAAAATGTTACAAAAAGGTCATTGACCGAAAAGCGTTGCCAAAAGGTCTTTGATATCTACGGAAAAAGGCTTTGCGAAAAAGCTTGTTGCCGAAATTTCGTTGTTAAAGAAAAAGACAATAATCCGTGTTTCAATAAACAAAAACAGTAGTGTCGAAAAAATCATTGGCCGATTAGTTGTTAGGAAAAGGGTCTGTGACCAAAAACTTCTTCAGAAAACGGTCCGTTACTGAAAAGCTTTGATACTGAAAAGGTGAATTATCAAAATTGTGTCAAGACAAAGAGGGTTTATGATATTGTTTTTATTGTTCATTGTCAAAAAATTGTTGTTGATGAAAAAGGTTTTGAAAATTTGTGAAGGAAAAGGGACTCACCGAAAACGTCAAGGATTAAAAGGTGGATAATGCAAATTTGTTTTGTCAAGGCTTCACTTTACGAAAGTTTTTTGAGACAGAAGATTTCAGTGAACAAAATTTAAGAAGTGTTAAAGACCCAAAAGGTGCCGATGGAAAAACGAAAGTTAGGTGCCAAAAAATTATATTTGACAAAACTTAGGTCTTGAAATAAATACAATTTTTTAGCGCTCAGTAGAGGGATTTTTCATCTTAAGGGGGTATACTAATAAATTACTGCATACAAGACATGATAGGTATATAAATTTCTTTCTTTAAGTTTTTCGAAGGAAATTTTGTTGGTGGCATTAGCCAGCCCTTAAACTCAGTTCTGTGTTTGTTGACTTCTTAAAAGCTTTCGCAAAGGCTTGCCAGCGATTCTTTTTTACCAGCACATTCCTCGCCTCTGCCAGATCCATCGTGTTCTCATTAGCACATTCATCTTGTTTATGAGAACTGGAATTCCTTGTTTCACTCAGGATCTGTTTTCTCTTCTCTTTTGAACTGTTGCATCTCTCCCTCTTTTCAGTATCTTTCTCGATCTTCTTTTTTTCTTTTGTGCGATTTTCTATTTTTTTCTGCTCTTCAATCGCTTTCTCTAACTGTGATATTTTCTTTTTGCACTCAAATTTTTGCGCTTGCTCACTATCTCGCTGCTCTTGTACTTTCTCTCTCTGCCTCATGATTTCGGCTTCTTTCTTTTTGCTTCCCCTTTTGCCTTCCTTCTATCGCTTTCGTTTTTCCTTGCGTTCATTCTCTCGCTTACTTTTCCCTTCCTCCTTCCTCTTTGTTTTTTCTTGGTTGTTTACTAACTTTCTCTTTTTATTGGTCTGTTTTTATTCAATTATTTGTTTCCTATTGTTTTTCTTACGGTGGGGTTCTCATGTTCTTATGGTTTTTTATGCATTGTATTCTTTGTTCTTTCATGTCTCATCAATTTCACTTTTACCTTCTTTTTCTCGTTAATTCGTTTTTTCCCCGCTTTTTTCAGCATTTTCCTACCGTTGGCTTTCTCTCAGACCCTTAATTTTTTCTGTTTTCCTCTGCGTTGAACCTTTTTTTTTGCTCTCCCATTCATTATGTATTTCTGCTGCTATCGCTTTCTTTTTGTCCCTCTTTATACCTCATTCTATCTGTTCTGATTTTTAAATGCTCCGTGAGAACGTCCTTTACTCTTAACTCACAACCTAAAACCTTTCTTTGACATATTTGGCTTACTTCATTTTCTATTGATGTGTCTAAATTAGTTCTGCAGAAAAATTCTTTGAAACGATTGCATCTACACCTGTTATCACGAATAAGTTTCAATGAGAATAACAATTGTTTAAGTTTGAAGATAAGATGCATTCAGATACCCTTTAAGGACCTGCTAGTTATTCTGAAAACACTCGAAACTTTGCGCCAATAGATTATCAGAGAACTGCAAATATGTATTGTAGTCAGGGTACGACTTGCAATGAGAGGTGGTATGTTTTTTCGCCAACCCACAAAGTAGGCGAGAAACTATATGCTGAACTGGTTTTGTTTGTTGTTCAGTCTTTTTTGGAGTGTCTTAAGAAAGCCTATTGAATTTCGAAAAATTTTAATTGGAGAGTTTTGTCACCAACTTTGTCTTTTGCGTTGAGTTTAGAGATCCAATATTTTTTAACGAATTTTTGAGTTTTACTCAAAATCTATTGACTTTTAGACTCATTTTTGTACAACTTTGGATTTGAAAAGAATATTAAAAAAACTTTTAATAACGATTTGTAAATTAAGAACGCAAAATAGTTCAGCGAAAATTTTATAACGGGTTTTTCCTGGTTTTTTGTAGATTATAGCGATAGTTCTCGTTTTGGGAATTGGTTTGCTGAGAGCGCTGTTGTAGAACAAAATGCCTTCCCTCAAAGCTGTGTTCTTTGATATTGACAAAAAGTTGAACTTGTTGAATTTTTCTGTGACATTTTTGTACCAACATATGACCTCTTCGAAACCTTCTTTTTGTCTAGAGCTTTTAGCTCGCTGTTTTTGACGTCGAAATGTTTAAATTTTACCAGTACAAATAAGTATTGCATCTCGGGCTATTGTTATTTTGAGGACACTGATATCCTCCAATACATTCTTGAGAATTTTTTTCAAAAGATTACAAGAGAACTGCCAATACACCTTGTAATCACGCTACATTTTGTACCAACATTGCATTCTTCCAACCCATAAAGTAGGAGAAAAACTATATGCTCAACTTTTTTCATGTCTTTTTGGGAGCGAGTGTCATAAGAAACCCCATTGAGCGTCGAACAGTTAAATTGGAATGTTTTGTCACCAACTTCGTCTTTCGCGGTTAATTTCGAGAGGTTTATTAATGTTTTAACGAATTCTTGAGTTTTACTTTAATTGTGTTCACTTTTGGACTCATTTTTGTAGACTTTTTTTCAAAAGTTAGTAAAAACCTTTTAGTAACATTTCGTAATTTTATTAGGAAAGCAAAATATTTCAGAGAAAAATTTATCTGATATTATTTGTAGTAAAATTCAAATGAACAAAATTAGTCGAAAGGGGGAACGTTGATTTTATAATCCATCCGGTTAACAAAGTTTCATTAAAGCAAACTATTTTCACTGAGGAAACTGGTTTTAGCTTCAAGTTTTCCCCCATCACTTTTTAAAATTTTTGAATTAGTTAATATCAGGTCCCTTACCCTATTTATGAAGTTTCGACCTTTGAGGTTTCAATTTTTGCTCATTTTCCCTTTTTTGCGCTCAAATGTTTTTTAAAAATGATGCTCGTGCTCGAATTGTGTTGCTGTTGCATGAACCTTCCAAAAGGAATTTAATGAGTTTCAAAACTTTTGCTTCAAGAAATTTTGCGTGTTTTGAGTTTTTTTTGGTTGCTCAGTCACCCAGCTGCAGCAATGATACATGTGACCGGTTCTATTTTTTGATTGATTTCTGCGCACTTTGCTCTTTTCTTGGTTCTGAGAATAAATTATTTTTAAAAACAATTTGTTCCAATAGTGTTTAATTGCAGTTGCATAAACCCTACTAAAAGGCATTTAGGGGGTTTTTAGATTTTTTGTTTCAATAAATTATGCGCATTTTTGACATATTTTTTGTTGCTCACTCACCTAGTGGTGTTAATGATACCTATCTTCTTGCTCTTTAATGAAGCAAATTTGATTTTTGTTTCAATAATTTCGCTTCGAATTGAACAGTTTTACCGGTTTTAGACACTATTTTTTTAAAAAGTGCTTTTTTCATTTATGTGTCAATTTTTGAGTTTGTTTTTCATTGCTTTCGCAGGAAGCTTGAAGCAATTATGTGTTAGTCTTTTTCATGCAAAATTTTTGCTTGACCGATTTGACTTTTCGAGGGACCTTTGCACCCTTGACTTTTTCGTTTTGTGTGATCTAAATTTCGCTCTCATTCACAAGTTTCAGCAGCTGAACTGAAATGTCGGCAGTTCACTACTGAAAGTCAAATGAAAAGTACGCCAAAATGGTGTCGTTTTTTTCTCGTTTGTGTCTTTAGTAATTATAGTGGTTAAAATACTCTGCAATGTTTAGTGCCCACGGACTGAATCAGCTGCCATAGATTAGAGCGCCCACTAGTCGTTCGAGAGCAATTCTCCCGACATTAGTGGTTTGTTTGTTGTCTTTTGGTTTTGCTATTGACATGTCTCATTGGCTCTTTAGTAATTCTTTTTTGAGTTTGCAATGCTTTCTGTTCATATAAAATGGTTTTAATTTTTTGATTAAAAAATATGCGTGGCTTTTTTTGTTTTTACCAGACTTTAAAGTTGTTTTGTCCTGTTATTACTTTTCGCTAATATGTTTCATTTGCTCCAATGAATCTTAATTCAGTCTCTTTGGTTGTTCCTGTTTATAGGCAACGGGTATAACTACTCTGACGTGAAATTTTTTAAATCTTTTTTTACTATGGCCTTTATTGTTTTTATTGTAGTTTTTGTTGTCCTCTCTTATTCTCTTTAGTGACAGATCTTCCAATGCTTCGCGGATTTTTTTAACGAATTTTTGATTTTACTCTAATTTTGTTTATTTTTGGACTAATTTTCGTACAATTTTGGCTGTTTTTGAAAACAAGTTAGTCAGAAAACAATTCTTGAATTTATTAAGAAAGCAAAAAATTCAGCGAAAATGTTGTCACGGGCTTTTCCTGGGTGTTTCTGTAGATTGCATTTTGAAGGACTATAACTGGACAAAATAACTTGAAGTCTGGTAAAAACAATAAGGTCTGGTAAAAACAATAAAGCCACGCATATTTTCTAATCAAAAAATTAAAACCATTTTATATGAACAGAAAGCATTGCAAACTCAAAAAAGAAATACTAAAGAGCCAATGAGATATTTCATTAGCAAAACCAAAAGACAACAAACAAACCACTAATGTCGGGAGAATTGCTCTCGAACGACTAGTGGGCGCTCTAATCTATGGCAGCTGATTCAGTCCGTGGGCACTAAATCGCAAAGAGAACTTCAAATGACGTCATTGCAGAGTATTTTAACCACTATAATTATTAAAGACACAAACGAGAAAAAAACGACACCATTTTGGCGTACTTTTCATTTGACTTTTAGTAGTGAACTGCCGACATTTCAGTTCAGCCGCTGAAACTTGTGAATGAGAGCGAAATTTTGATCACACAAAACGAAAAAGTCAAGGGCGCAAAGGTCCCTCGAAAAGTCAAATCGGTCATGCACAAATTTTGCATGAAAAAGACTAACACATAATTGCTTCAAACTTCCTTCGAAAGCAATGAAAAACAAACTCAAAAATTGACACATACACGAAAGAAGCACTTTTTAAAAAAATAGTGTCTAAAACCGGTAAAACTGTTCAATTCGAAGCGAAATTATTGAAACAAAAATCAAATTAGCTTCATTAAAGAGCAAGAAGATAGGTATCATTAACACCACTAGGTGACTGAGCAACAAAAAATATGTCAAAATTGCGCAAAATGTATTGAAACAAAAAATCTTAAAACCCCCTAAATGCCTTTTAGCAGGGTTTATGCAACTGCAATTTAACACTATTGGAACAAAGAATCGTTCAAAAATAGTTTATTCTCAAAATCAAGAAATGAGCAAAGTGCACAGAAATCAATCGAAAAATACAATCAGTCACGGGAAAATTTTGGTTACAAAAAGACCAACGTTTACAATAAATGCGTTACAAGAAATTATTGGAGTTAGCTTCATTAAAGAGTTAGCTTCATTAAAGAGTTAGCTTCATTAAAGGAGAGATGTATCATTGCTGCTGCTAGGTGACTAAGCAAACAAAAAAAACTCAAAACGCGCAAAATTTCTGGAATCAAATGTTTTAAAACCCATTAAATTTTTGTTTGGAAGGTTCATGCAACTGCAACACAATTAGAGCACAGGCATCATTTTTAAAAAGCAGATGAGCGTAAAAAAGGGAAATGAGCGAAAGTTGAAATCTCAAATGTCGGAACTTCATAAATGGGGTAATGGACCTGATATTATCTAATTCAAAAATGTTAAATAGTGATGGGGAAAAACTTGATGCTAAAACCAGTTTCTTCAGTAAAAATAATTCGCTTTAATGAAACTTTGTTAACCGGATGGTTTATAAAATAAAGTTTCCCCCCTTTCCATTAATTTTGTTCATTTGAATTTTACTACTAACAATATCAGATAAAATTTTCTCTGAAATTTTTTGCTTTCCTAATAAAATTACGAAATGTTAACTAAAAGGTTTTTACTAACTTTTGAAAACAAATTTACAAAATTTAGTCCAAAAGTGAACGTAATTAGAGTAAAACTCAAGATTTCGTAAAAAAATAATAAACCTCTCGAAATTCCCCGCGAAAGACGAAGTTGTTGACAAAACACTCCAATTTAACTGTTCTACGCTCAATGGGGTTTCTTATGACACTCGCTCCCAAAATGACTGAACATGAAAAACATTTGAGCGTATAGTTTCTCTCCTACTTTATGGGTTGGAAGAATGCAATGCAGATCTTCCAATGCTTCGCGGATTTTTAATTTTTTTACGAAGTTTTGAGTATATTCTAATTTTGTTCACTTTTGGACTAATTTTCGTACAATTTTGGCTGTTTTTGAAAAATAGTTAGTCAGAAAACAATTCGTGAATTTATTAAGAAAGCAAAAAGTTCGGCGAAAATTTTCTCACGGGGTTTTCCTGGGTGTTTCTGTAGAGTACATTTTGAATTTCAGACTACAAACTTTGGTTCTTCCCCATTATAGCCTCCAATTATGGTATATATACCATGATTGGGGCGGGCTATAGGTGTTAATGTGCACTAAGTCTATGTGGCGGCTAATTTTTATAGATCACCATGAAATTCTAGCCCCCCCCCCATTACGGTATATTGACCATGATTTTGGTGTTTTAGGTTGTCTGACTTCTAAGCTTACTAGTCCCTGAGTATGGGATTCACGGAAACTGTTTTGGGGGGACATAATTTCACGGTGTGAAGGGCGGTACGTCAATGCGGTTTGATCCCCCTCACCCACCACTTCCCTGTCCACTTGGCGATTTGGACCCCTTGCGCTAATAGATCCATGATTCCTATGTCGTATGCTTAAAGCTTCACTCCAGCCATTTAAATCTATGTTGCTTTTGTTTTTATCTGAGACTCCTTTGTAAAAAAGTTGCATTGGGTTTATTAATTAAGGTTAATCTTACTCTATTGACGGGATCATATCAATTACAAGAAACGAAATTCTTTGAGAAAGAACTAAAATATTAGAAAAACTTTTGCAATTCAGTTATGTCCAAATAAAGCTGTTTTAAAGCTTACAAGACTTAATAATCTGCTTTTGTTGGTCAATGCACGCTTTTTGTAGTGCAACTTGTAAAACACTGTACTGTAGAAAGAATGATGTTGAAGAGTTCTACTGTTGAAGAGTTTTTATTCTAAACCCAAGTTCGGGGGTTAAACTCAATGCCGTTAGAACTCTGCCTTTCATTAAGACGCCTCTGGCCAAATTTGATCGTTTTGAGTTGAGAGTTGAATAATTCAAAATCTAAAACTGAAGTGATCTGGTGAAGTAGAATTTAAACAGTTTGCCTTCTCTGGAGGAACAGACGATTTGATTTCTGACTTTTTTTACCATATTAAATCAACTCAATACTTCTCAACAAATTGTTACTTAATGAGTATATGGTTGTATGGTTGGTGCGCGTTTGTTTGTTGGTTTGTTTTTTTTCGCGTGTATGCGTGTGTGTTTGTTTGATTGTGTGTCGATGCATCCATGTGCGTCATTTTTATCTCATCGTTGACGTTTTGAAAAGTGAATAGTGGTTCTCATTGTGCAATGGGGAAAACTTGAATTAAGATATAATCCATCCAGATGACAAATTTTCATTTAAGTGAATTTACATTACTGGAGAAACTGGTTTTAGCATTAAGTTTACCATAGCACGTTATTGAATTAGTTGTTTTTGTCAGTTCCATTACCCCCATTTATGGAGTTCGGACCAGTCAGATTTCAACTTTTGCTCATTTCTTTAGCGTCCAAATTGCAGTTGCATAAACCCTGCTAAAAGGCATTGAAGGGGTTTTAAGACTTTTTGTTTCAATAAATTTTGCGCATTTTTGAGTTTTTTTGTTGCTCAGTTACCTAGTGGCGTTAATGTTACAACTCTCTGGCTCTTTAATGAAGCTGGTTTAATTTTTGTTTCAATAATTTCAATTCAAATCGAACTGTTTTACCTGTTTTAGACACTTCTTTTAAAAACAAAAGAGTGCTTTTTTCGTTTGTCAATTTTTGATTTTGTTTTTTTTTTAAATTAATTTCGAAGGAAGTTCAAAGCAGTTATGTATTAGTCGTTTTGGCAAAATTCTTTCTAGATTTCTCGGTTTTTCTAGAAATTGAGATTTTTCTAGATTTTTCTTTCTAGAGAGAGAAATCAAGTCGATCTAGATTTCTGTCTCATTCACAAGTGACTGCAGCTGAACTCAAGCTTGTTCTCTTCGGTGACCTGACATGTTCTCTTGCGTTTCTATTGGCACAAAGTCAAATGTCTCTACCTGAACTTAAGAACCGCAAATTTGCGGATGCGTTGAGCTTTTCGAAAATTCGTTTGGAGTTGGTTTTCCTGTTTCGTTATTTATCCTTTTTTATATCCAACAAACCGTGCAACGTTTTTTAAACGATTAAGTGAAATGTTGTTGTTAATTTTGATTTCTTCTCTTAGTAATGGCAATTTAAAACGCTGATCTATTTTTATTAATCAAATGATGAAAAAATAATCACTGAACATGTTCCGATCCCTCTCGTACACAAACTTCTGCCCTTAACCGAGACTACTTTTTTCTATTCTACGCACTTTACCTTCATCGCAAACGACTATTTTTGTTTCCAGTACAAAAGAAAAAATCAAAAATGAATTACCAGAACCGAATAAACTATCAGTTTGGTCATTTATTTCGTTCTTCGTCCCTGATAACAATTAATCTTAACAGTCTATGCTAAACATTTTTTTTGAACAAATGATTCGTTTTTTAAGTATCTTCACATGTTTAGCCGGCTCTTTTGAGCCAGGAGACGGGATCTCACCTTCTGATGGTAGAGGATCTTCTGCGAAGGCATGCACTGCTTGAGGGTCAAATTGTGAGTTTGGACGTCAGAATCAACCAGCTCCAGCCCAAAGTGAACAATGTTTTAGCAGCACAGCACGCGGATAGTGAGAAAACCGTCAAACTCTACAACGCCCTCAAAAAAGACTTCAAATTGTAAGCTGCTACCAAGCTTTTGTTGAAAGCTGCCAGATCCCCACCCGCTTTGCGCATCTATTTTTGGCCGACGCACCTGCTATATTTGTGCAATATTTTGCCGATTTGTGCACAACAATGTTGCGGACTCATGCCGAAGGGAATAGGGGTTGATAGTAACGCAATGAGATTGATATAAAATCTCGAAACCATGTTAAATCAACCAGGTATTCGACCATCAGAACTCACAGACTGTCAAGTGGCGTCACGTTGGCGGATGATGTGTCATTACTCAGTTTTAGAAAATATGCCGATTGATGCGTTTTATGTTGTATAGCATTATCTATTAAATCTGATAGAAATTCGGATAGCTTTATTTTGTGAAATGGAGATTTTTTCATTTTTAGCGTCAAAGACAGATCGAATAGCAGGCGCAAAGCCCTGGAACAGAGTTTGGATCTCTTTCAATTCCTCCAAGACGCAGACGAGGAAGAGATGTGGTTGGACGAGCAGAGCCAAATTATGATGCATCCTGTCATTGCACGTGACCTCTTATCGGTCATTGAACTGCAGAAGAAACAGAAAGCCTTCGAGCAGAAAATCAGCACTCACGAAACCTTCATCAAAGAGATCCTAAAACGTGGGAAAACCTTGATGAAGCACCCCAACAACTCTGGCGTTGAAGCGAGAATGGAAATTTTGCCCAAAAAGTTGGATGATCTGAAAAACTTTTCCTCTGAGAGACTGGAAAGATTGCAAGAGGCGCTTGAAACCCAGCAATACTATACCGATGCGAACGATATTGAGTCCTGGATGAAAGAAAAATATCCCCTTGTTTCGAGTGACAATTACGGCCAGGACGCTCTGAGCGCCACAAACCTGTTTGATGCGCATAAAAAGTTGAACGAAGAAATCGATCACTTTGCAACTGACATCGCTAAACTTCGGGAAGACGCTGATCGTTTGAAGAAAACAGAATTGGCTCTTCAGCCACTCAGTGGAGGCATCGAAGCTGGAGTTGCGGACGAGTTCATGGAAGAAGAGGTTTATTTACCTGTCGAGATTGAAGATCGTGAAGTAATTGCGCGGGAAATAGATCACACAGATACAGAACTACGTGAGATTCCTCGCGTCACAACGCTGCGGGATTACAAGGACAGTAAAACGGAGCTCATTGTTAAAGCTGGAACCCAGTTTGATCTTCAAGATCATTCGGATGAACTGTTTTGGGTGGTTAAAGATCCGAAATCTTCTCGCGAGTACACGTTGCCGAAGAATTTGCTGAAGGATTCTGGTGTAAGGCGGGAAGAAATACACGTTAATAAAGTGCACACAGTTCACGAAGAAGTTGCTGTGAAAAGAATTAAGAAAGAAAAACGAAAAGTCAAACGAAGAAAAACTTTGAAATCAGGGATCTCTCCAATGCAGGGTGAAAACGTCACGAAGAGTTCTCGCTTTGATGCGGAAAATATCCAATTACGTCAACAAACTATCGAAAGCTCATACAAGCAACTACAAAGTTTATCATCTGCGCGATTCCAGATGTTGCAAGATTTTGTTGACCTTTTCAACTTCTTTGTCCAGGCCGATGAGTTGTTGACGTGGATTGACACAAAAGATAAATGGATCCGATCAGAACTGAGTAACAAGAAAGATTCCCCGGATTCTTTGAGACATAGTTTGGAGACTTTCTTGACGGAACTTGTTGCGAACGAGCCAAGAGTTACTAGAATTCTGAAAGAAGGTGAGCAAGTGTCTCGCGGATCCATTGGTTCTTCGAACAAACGTCGAATCACCTCAATGATGTCGAATATCAAATCGAAATGGGAAGCCTTGAATAAATTGAAGTCAGAAAAGGAGAAAATCCTTGCAGGAGCCGCAGGATTGCACGCGTTTGAAGCCGACATGGAGGGCGCAATTGATGCTGCCAAAGATTCGGTTGCTCTTTTGGAGGCGGGAATCGCTGGAAGCAATGACCCAGATGCTTCTGGACTCCTGAAACACAAAATGTCACCCGATGACATACAAGCGCAGATCAACAAATTGACAAAAACTATTAAACCTCTAGATGATCGAATCAATAAACTAATTGTCCTCGGAAATTCTCTTGCTCAGTCTAACCCAGAGCAAGCTGCGCTGATCAGAAAGAAGGTTGCGGAACTTCAAGCTACCAGGGATAACCTTCAGAATTTGTTGGACGAACGATTGGAACAACTTGAGCGTGAAAAGAAATTATGCCAGTTTAAAAAGGATTGTGAAGCGCAAATTAGCTGGGCTGATAAAGCGCACGATACTATGTCGTACAAAGACCAGCCTAATGATTTGGAAACAGTTTCTGAAGAGATAGCCAGCCACCAGAATTTGAAAGACGAAATTGATCTACGGATTCCGGTAATCGAGGACCTGATTGATCAATCTGAAGTACTTGCACCAATGGCAGGAAATGATAAAGATTTCGATTCCTGCGGAGCAAAAGTCAGAAAGCTTCCCCTGCAGTTGGAAAATGAGTGGAATGACCATGACAAATTTTTGGATGATTGCAAAAATGCTGCACAGTTTTACCGTGATGCCGATCGCGTTGAGGCTCAATTGAGCGCGCAGTTAGCTCTTCTATCTTCCAATAATTTAGGAAATTCAGCTGATGAAGTGGAGTCTCTTACAAATCAACTTGGTGCTCAAAAAGACAAAGTTCAGTTACTAGATGACAAAACGAAGAATTTGGAGAACAAGGCTGCCAAAATGGCAAGGGATGGAAATGTGGCAGCATCGAAAGTTAACGCAAAACTACAAGACGTTAAAGCTTTGAGAGATAAGGCGCTACGAGCACTCAATAAACGAGAGAAAGACTTAGAGGACAGTTTGGACTACCAGACGCTCCTCAGAGATGTTTCAGAAATGGACGATTGGATGTTAGAACGTCTGGCGATTGCACAGGATCCCGACTTCAAAGTGATGTCTAACCTGGACAAAAAGCAGAAAATGGTCTCAAACTTGGAGTCAGAACTTGAGAAAAGACACCCAGATTTGAACAGCATTGCCGAACGGGGAAAAGTTCTAATGAATCAACAACATTATGCATCACCGGAGATTAAGCAAGCGTTGCTGGCTTTGGCAAAACGGTGGAAAGATCTTAAAAATGCGGTTGAAACCGCCGGTGGAACTATTGGTCTTTCGCACAAACAGAAAGTTCTTCGAGATGATATCAAACACCGCAATGACAGACTGGCCGATCTTGAAGATATCATCAACGCTGAAAATCTTGGCAATAGTTTGAACGAAGCCAACGATTTATTGAAAGATAATGAAGTTGTCGAAGAGGAAATTTTAGCGGCCTCCGATGACTCAAAGGGTCGATTGTTCCGAGAAGCCGAGGGATTAATTGAGAAGGGTCATCATGATCCAGAAGGTGTTCGCAAAATGGTGTCTGGCTACGCGGAATCGGTTGCGTCATTGCAAAGTCAAGCTTCAGACAAAAAAGGAAAACTTGCTGACTCGGTTAAATTTTTTCAGTGGAAAGAAGACGCGCTTTCACAGAAGGAGTGGTTTTTGGAACGCATGGATGACGCTGAAAGCACAATCTACGGATCTCATTTGAACGCAACCTCGAATTTGTTGACAAGAAATCAAACCTTAGATCAAGAGTTGACCGATCGCGAGGCTTCCGTTAAGGAACTATTAATGCGTGCGCAGAACATGTTGATGGCTAACCATTGGGCTAAAGAACAAATTGAAACACTTGGCGATGAAGTGACTACTCTTTGGAACAACATCAATGCTGCTTGCAACAACCGAATGCAGAACCTGGAGTCATATCGAGATTACTACCAACTCGTTATGTCGCTCGAAGATGCACTGGAATGGTGTGATGAGCGATTGAGCCAGTACAATTCCAGAAGAGATAACGTCAGCTCCCATCCTGACAAATTAGATGAGCGAAAAGCAGCGAACGCGTTATCCAACCATAAAACAGACGAAATAGCGGTTAGCCGTTATTGCTCTACTTTGCAGGACTTGGACGAGTCGTGTGAAGCTTTTATTGAAACTGAACATCCGATGAGCGAAAATATCAAGTCAAAACAAAATGATCTTGGCGATCGATTGGAACATCTAACTGATGAACTGAAGAAAGGAGGAAAATACTTCGAAGCTTGTCAGATGGCAGCTGAATTTCAGCTTGAATCAACGGAACTTTGTGATTGGTTTGTCGAAGCTGCACACAAAGCGCAAAGTGCTGATTATGGCAAAGATTTTGAAAGTTTCCAAAAGGTTAAATCGGATTTTAACAACCTAAAAGAATCGATTGAACTGCATAAAACAAATCAGTTGAGAAATTGCGATCAACTGAATGCAAAAATACAGCGTACTTGGCCAGGAGAAGAGTTCATTTGGGTCGAGGAAAAGCTTGATGATCTTTCAAGTATGGCCAATGACCTTGAAACTCTGATATCTGACCGTCAAGACTTGATCGATTCAGCAGGGGAACTTCACAAATTTAACTTTGACGTTGTTGAAGCCCTTGGTCAGATTCAAGAGAAACAAAATTCAATTCCGACAGAACCCATCAAGAATCCGACACTACAAGGAGTCCAGAAACTTCTCAGAAATCACGAAAGTCTGGAAACGGGTTTAGTAGTTCTGGAAGCTCAGCTTCATGCCTTGGTCGAGGAATCGGATAGGTTAAGTCAGGTATATCCCGGCGAAAACGAAGAAAGCTTAAAAGCAAGTAAGAGTATGCTCGTCAATGCTTGGCAAACTTTGAAGCGTGACTCAGCAAAGCGCAAACAAAATTTACTGCTTACACTCGAGTTTCAGAAATACAAAGGAGCTGCAAAAGATTTGCTCGATTGGTTGGCTGATCAAAAGCGAGTGGTGTCAGCGATTAAAGGTAGATTTTTTTTATTGTGAAATTTATTGATTAATTCCATTTGTAATTCCGTATCTAATTGTAATTTTCCAAGCTTTATCAGTGTTTGATTATATATTGCTCTCAATCTCAGCTTATGGCCATTATATTAGTCCTGCTCGTCTTTTTTATTATAGCTGCGAAGCTGTAAGCTGAGCGTAGCTATATTGCGGTGCTCTTGGTTTTTTTACAATTCAAAGAATTTGAATTGTATTGGGGCGCTGTCTTTTTTACGACTCGAAGAGGAGTATTGGAGAAGTCCTTTTTTTAACCAATTTTATCGGAGTGATTTTTGAAGCGGGAAATGAAACGCGTGAAAAAATTGGAGTGATTTTGGCGCTGAACAAAAGTGAAGAACGGAGCGAAAAAAGAGTGGTTTTTGTTCATGCCGCTGTTTTTGAGAGAGCGAGAAATTGATGTGTGAAAAAATTTTCTCTAAGCGAGCGAAATTTTTTTGTTCACGTGCGGCATTTTAAAGCAGTTTTTTTCATTTATTTTGGTTAAGAGGTTTGGTTATGGTTTTGTTTTAATTTTAGGCTGGTTTCGGTAGTGCTTTGAAGGTTTGTGGAAATTCATGTGAATTTTATGATAATTCGGAGGTTTTTAATGTATTTTGCTGATTTTCGGGCTAATTTTTGCGGTTTTTTGACGATTATTTTGTTTTACTGGCTCAAATGAGTTTTGAAGAAACCCCTTCTAATTGAGCAAATTTATGGTAACAATTGGTTACAATTTTGTGGGTAAAAACCATTTTTTTGTTGAGAAATATGACAAATAAATGGCGAAAATTGGAACTATTTTTCTTAATTTTTTGCAGTTTTTCGTTTTTTTTAGCTAATATTCTTAGCCTAATATGACTTGCCTATTGTTTTGCGATTAACTGGATACCATTTTGGCTGATGGGAATTTTTCTTTGGATTTATATGCTTTTGAAACTTTAAAAAAAAATTGATAACTTTTTCCAGTTTTTCAGTAAAAGTTGTTTTTAGGAGCTTTTTTTTCATAATTTTAGCCTAAAGTATTTTTTTCAAAATTCACATCAGTGGTTTTTGTAAGTACTAGTTGTTTTGATGAAGTTATTTTGGCAGAGATAGTTTGTTCGGGATCTCAATTTATAACAAAATTTGATCAGATTTTTTATCATATTTTAACAGACTTAATTTTTTTGTTTTTACTTTTTTGTTTCATGACTTTGTTTCAAGAAAATCATAAATTAGTGGAGGCACGTTTTGTTTAATGAGTTGTTGGATGGCGTTTAAATGGATTTTCACTTCGAGTCGTTTCCAGAATTCTTCCGGCTATGTTTTTTTTAAGATCTGTTCACACATTTTCATGATTTTTGAAGTCAAATTGGAGTAGTGATTTTGGTCACGCCGAAACAGGAAATGGAGCGAAAAAGCGAGTGGTTTTGCGACGTGAAATTTTTTTGGCCTAATTTTGAAGTAGAGTGAGAAAACGGTGTTTGAACAAAAATTCGCTTTCTCGCTAGTGGTTTTTTGTTCACATGCGGCAATTTCACTTGGATTTTTACTGTTTTTCCGATTTTTTTTATCTGATTTTTTTCTAAATGGTTCTCCCAATTCACTCACAGTCCGTTCTAGGTCTTGTTTTTTTTTGTTTAGTCAATGAAAATTCTTTGAATTGTACGTCAGGACTTGTCCTGCTGTGTTTTTTAGTGCGTCGTCTCCATCGATGATTCTTACGACCATAAAATTGACAGTCCGAATCTATCCCAAAAAGTGTAGTGGTCTATTAAAGGACTGGTGATCGATCTGTATATCTTATTTCTTTAGCTGTTTCGATTCATGGAAGGCCATAAGTGTGTATCGCGTATTTTTTCTTTTATGTTTTCAGTTGACAAAAATGTGGCCTGAAAAAATTTTCTTCTACTATTTAAAGTCATTCGACAATTTCTAGGTAATGCCGAAAACACTGGCCATATTGTTAGTTTAGTCCGAAACAAAAATGCGCATTTATAAATCCCTGATTGAGTAAAAAGTGCTAGTAATAGAAAAATGCTTTATGAAATTAGGAAAAAGCTGTTATGAAATTAAACTGATTTTTTCGTGATATAAATTGGTATCATAAATTATTATTATAGCTTCTAAGCTGTAAGCTGAGTGTAGCTATATTGCGGTGCTCTTGGTTTTTTTGTTTCGTCGTTTGACGCTCTTTTTTCATTTTACATTTCACACAGCAAAGCTGAAAAAGTTAAATTTTCTGAATGACTTCTTCGTCTCACTAACGGTATTTGCGCGCGTGACGTCATTTCTCACTCGCTTTAGCGAAAGTTTTTAGGTTATTTGCGTGATTAGATTTTGATCATACGTGACTTACCTCACTCAATAAAATGACTTTTGCACTTTAAAACTTAAGTTTAGTTTGAATTTGTTTAAGGTCAAAGGAACTCATTTGTTCAGTAAAGGCTCCTAATAAGAGGCTTCTGTGGAATTAATTTTATCAAGCTTTATTAATTTATCGCTGAATGTTTTTTAGCCTAGTTTTTTGAGAGGCGTTGATTTTTTTTTCAATTTAGATCTGTATCTGTTTCTATCTCTATTATATGGCACGCAGCTCTATTCTTTTGCAGCTATTCCGGCAATCTGCCGGCTATGTTTTACCTCTTTTTCTTACTGCAATCTTTCCGTCTGATCGTTTTCTTCGTCTTACCATTTGACTTTTCGTCCTGAGAAACTGGATAATTAGTTAAAGACCAGAGGGAATTAAGTTCTCGTAGAGCTTAACGGATCACTAGTCTCCAGATATGCGATTCATCAAAACTGTTTAGAGACATAAATTCATGGTATGGAACGCGGTAGAGTTTGATCCCCTCTCCCCCACCAACACATCCCCCCCTTCCCTCACTCCATCCGTAACCCCGCTCCCCTGTGCCCATTCTCACCCCCCCCCCCCCTCAACTGAGCTAAAGCTAGTCTCACTAAGGCGCAGCTACGTGCTGACGAAGCCAACCTCTCGCCAATTGTTCAGAGCAATTCGCCTGACGTTAGTATGTTATGTTTATGGCTTGGAAAAAGACTTGAGGATATGTCGAGATATTTTTGGTACTGTTAAAATATTTCATATCGTTCAAACTGGTTTTAAAAAGATTGCAGCTGTGTAATAATTTTTGGTTGTGTTTTTATTCAATTTGAGATAGTTGGAATGAGAAATAAATTGCTAGAAACTAATTTACTGTTTGGTTCTTGTAGTAATTATATTGGTCCTGTTGGTTTTTTCATTCCACTTTTCACTTGATCAAGTGGTCTGGCCATCTGATCCATCCCGGCCTCAATAACGGGATAAACTGGCAAAGCCTGAGAGTTTTAAGTTACTGTGCAGCGCGTATAGCTTTACTAGCTTCTATGTACGCTAGGTCTATCCCATCCATACACTTACGCCAGCTACAACCTAATCCAACCCTTCGGCATTAGTGGGAGAGCAATTAGGCCGACCTTTCGCGTTTACGTTTTTCTATTTATAGCGCTGTCGTTTCCTTCATCCGGCCGAATTGATTTTTTTTCAAGAAAATTATGATAAAGTGGTAGTGAAGATACCGGGCGGGAAGTCGCTGTGCAGTTCTCGTCGAGTTTTACTGGTATATGAAATTGCGATTCACAAAACAGAAAATTATTTATAAATTTGCGCTGCGCTGTCGAACCAAATTTTTGTAGATTGCCCCCCCCCCCTAATTTTCTGCCCACTTTTTTGCTTACTTTTGACTTGCTACCCTCCCGCCTTGAATTTAGCAGTTATAATTGGCTTTATTTTTAAGCTTTATTTTTATTTTCTGGTTATTTTAAAAGAAACGGAATAAATCTCCACCTGAACAATGTTTCTTTTATTTGCGTCTAGCGTTAAAAGCAGTGAATGCGACAAGATTGAAGATTGAAATGGCAGAGATTCATATGATTTCTTCTTCTTCAATTTCAGAGTCAACAAACAGTGCTGACTCAATGGACCAGTTGAAGCAGTCTTTGAATGGAGTGAAAAGTGCGTTGAAGAACAAAGACGAGGACTTCAGAACCCTTGTTGACAGAGGGGATCGTATGATTACAAGTGAAGACGTCTACCCGGTTGATGAGGTAAGGTTCAAATGACTGATTTTAATTTGATTTGTGATTATCGGTTTTAACTGAATAGCTTCCAAATGTTACTGGGTCAAAATGTTACTTTTTCTTGATGAGCTAATAGAAGTGAAGTTTCGCAAGAATCCGTTTGATTAAAATCTACTAAAACATGAAATTTTGTTTTAAACACTGACTGCGCAAAAGCCCCGGGTATTTCTTTTTGACCTATTGTGTTTTGGAAGGAATATATTGGCGGGTTTTTGATAATTTGCCTAATTTTCTGGCAGTGACATGGCTCACTTCGCTCTCAATTGCTTTTCTCATTTTTGTTCTTGGATCATGTATGCTTTTTCCTCTAGCTTCCCTTTCCCTTGACCTATATAGTTTCTTTAGGTTTCCGCTGACTAATTAAGTACGTTGCTAAAAGAGAAGCTATAACAAGGACCTGGTAGCCGAGTGCTTCCTTCGCTTGCTCCGGACGTTGAGAGTTCGAATCCCTCTCTTTTGCACCCATAAAATTGACCAAAATTGCCCCGCCTGTCATATGAGGTCAATTTGTCCAACCTTCGTCGGTTTATGTTTACATTTGAGGACATTGTAGACAATTTCGAAAGTAGTAAAAGAGAATTGCGTGAGAGACCGCTATTAAAAAATTTATCCAGTGAAGCTTTTTAATTGCTCTCAAACGAAGTTTGTAGCAATTATATTAGTCCTGTCAATTTTAAATTTTTTGAATCTCAGAAATACAATGAACAGAATTGTTATACCAAATTTTGCCAAATAGATGTGCTTTATTAATAGCCGCAAAGCGATTGCTGAGGCTATTATTCGCCTTCTCTGGTTCTTTTTTTTTCGTCGTCACATCTCAATCACTTCAAATCTGCTTTTTGTTCATTCGTTCTTGCAATTTCAACAGAAATGCTTGTGTGACGTCATCTTTCACTCTAAGCGGAGCGAGTTTTTTTGGTCAAACATGACTTACCTCACTCTCAAAAATGACTTCCTCACCCTCAAATTAACTTTTCTTTAAATCAGAGAGTCAAGGTGAAGAGAGTGTGTGAGTGTGAGTTAAGGCCAAGCGATGTTTATTTAAGAGCAGCTAATAGGAGCAGTAATAAATTATACAGACTCCTTTAATATAAAATCTCATAACTATTCTCATGACATAACATAACATCTCATAACATAATATAACTAAAATATAACATCTCGTCCTTTAATGAGAGAGTAATTTTTGGTCTGTCTTTTTCTCTTTTATTTAGACTGCAGTTCTACAAAGCTTTTGCGGCTGTTTTCTGACAATGTGCCAGCTATGTTTTTGGTATTCGCCCAATTTCTACAAACTTTAAGTCAGAAAACTTTGCCGTATGGATGCAAAAATTGCTTTTGCCTAATCGAGTTTTCACCGAATATGCAATCCATCGAACAAATTTTTGATCATGTATTCCCTCTTCTTGCATTTTTGGGCAGGCAGTTTTAAACTGTACTACCATGCTACTTGATTATACTTCTGTTTTCTTAATCATATTAACTATTATTGTTTAATTGTTAATTATAGCTGAGTTGTTTAAAATGGCTAAAGCTATATTGCCGTACTGTTTGTTTTTGTTTTGTCATCTGAAGCTTTTTTCGTTCTACATTTTTTTCTAGCTGCGACCCTTCAAACGTCAATGTTTCTCATTTTTGCATCTTTTTAACTGCATTATTTCAGCGGTGTCATTTGTTAGAGTAATTAGCAGAGGAGTTTTTAACTGCATTGTGTGATCAGTTTTCGATCATATTGACGCACCTCACTCTCTAAATGAGTTTTAACACAGAAATTAATAATCCTATATATTAAACGCGTGAGCTCTTTATGAAAAGAATAAATTTCTGATTTGGTCTGTCATTTTTGACTATTGTTTTGACACTGCAGATCTACCAAGCTATCACGGCTATTTTACGACAATCTGCCACTATGTTACATCTTATCGTATGGAATTTTAACTATCCATTGAGTGCAAACAAAACTGCTGTGATAACATCAAATAGTTTTCATTCACTCGAAGAAAAACATAGGTTTAATAACATAGCTATAATAGCATCAAGTATTTTTCATTGAAGAACTTAGGTATACTATCATTATCTTTGTTTACTCTGTCGAATTGGAATCAGTTTAAAGAAACTTTGAGCTCACCGGGTAAAATAAATATGACAAAAAGTTTTTAATTAATTTATTGTTTAGGAAGCTGAGTTTTAATTTTGGCAGAAAATTTCATTCCAACATAAACAGTTCATATCAGATCATATTTTTACTGTATTTTTACTGTATCTATTTTGAAGGCAAGTTTTCCTTCCTATTTTATTTGTCATTCCGTTATTCTTGTCTCTGGTGCTTTCTGAAATATGTAACTTTCTCCGTATTACTGTTTCGTTAGAGAGAACATAGAACAATGTAGCTGTGATTGAAAAATCTATGAACTCATTTTGTTTCTATTTTCACGAAATTGTGATCAACATAATTTTTGAGTTAAAAGTCAATGCAGGTTTGAGGTGGGCTTAATCCGGTGAGCACAGTATTTTAGGAGATTATTTATTAGTGATTCTTACAAATTCTTTAGTTGCTATTTACGATCTGATGTTTTAACCAAACGTCCGGCCTTTTTGGTTTTATTATATTTTCATACGTGCTGATTTGGGCAGCCCCTCTCTTTGGGCTTAACCTCTCTCGTTGGGCTTCGCCATGAAAATGAAATGTTCCCGGAAAGGCAACAAACTGACGGCTGTTACAAAAGTATCACCAACAAATCTACATATCCATTTTCTCTTGTTAGTATTTTAATTTAGATACCTCTAGTGCATACAATTGACAAATATTTTGCTGCGTTTGGTTAAACTGTCTTCAAGTCTGTGATCACTCTAAGCTACAGAAATTGTTGAAAAAAAACCAAGGAACTCCTCAGAAGGTTTCTTTCGTTTTTTTTTAGTAATTCAATGTACAACCAAATTGAAAGTGATGAAAAATTGATGGTTTTCTGTATTTGATACAATAAATGTGAGTTGGAGTTGTGCTGAAACAAACTGGTTGAAACTTACATTAAAGACGACACGCTACCGATCCTCCTTGCTTGTCAATTGCTCTCAAACGAAGTTTGTAGCAATTATATTAGTCCTGTTGGTCTTTTTATGCGATTTTTTGCTTGACTGATTGTTCGTCTGACCCATTTGACTTTTCGTCCTCAAAAACGGGATAAACGGGTAGCGCCCAGGGGGCATTAAGTTGTCTTAGAGCCTTTCAGCTCACTAGTCTCCAAGTATGCGTTTCACAGAAACTGTTTTGGAGACTTATACTTATGGTGTGATGGGCGGTTCTTATAGGTTGACCACCCCCATCCGCCTCCCACATCAGCACCCACCTCATTTTACCCCCTCCCTCAGTCCCCACCCCAGCACATCGTTCAGGCAGTAAGGGCCCGTGCAGCCGAAGACCCCCACCACCGTTGCACCCATCAATCCCCGCTGCACTCCCACCCGCTGCGCTCACCTCTCGCCCTTCAACTAAGCTAAAGCTAGCCTCACTAAATCGTGGCTACCTACTGACAAAGCCAACCGCTGACCGGTCGTTTGAGAGCAATTTGCCCGACGTTAGTCGGTTATGTTAATAGTAAGTAGGGTTGAAAACATTTTTATTCGGTCAATTAGCAGACCAATTGTTACGGAAACGGTTGTAATATATCTTCATTTCAGATTTTTACAGATACTCAGGTATATTATAAATGTCATGAGCTAGACTAAATGATCACTGTCACTGTATTTTAGGGTTCTGTTTTGACCGCATTTAGTGTTGCTTCAAATCAAACTTCATTGACTTAGAAGTAATTTTTATCTCCAAAAAGAGTTTGAATTTGAGTTGAGCATTGTAAAAATGATGGCTAGCTTAGCTTTGTGCTCGTTCGAATGAGAGATCACTGCTGCACTGAAATTAATTTAGATTTTTTCTCAACTGTTAATGCGTGTTTAGATTGACCAGTTGCTGAACTCGGTTTTGAATAGCAAGTCAAGTTTGGAGAAGGACGTCTCTTACCTGGACACCTCAATCAACCATCAATCCCAATATTTTGCCTTCTTGTCGAAGTACAAAAACTTGAAACAGTTGATGGCAAATGAAACCCAAATTCTGAATTCAAGAAATAGTCGAAAAGTGTCGTGGCATGATCCGAGAGCCAGTGTCCGAGAACAAGAAACGTTAGAAAATAAGATCAACAAAGAGCAAGTTTTGCTGGACGAAGTTAGGAAACTGGCTCAGGAACTAGAACTTTCGGAACATCCCAAAATTAAAGAGATCAATGACTTAGTGAGCGAACTCGAAACAAGTCGTTATCAAGTCTTAGCAAAGTGTCAAGCTCGGCGCGCGCTCTTAGACGCTACGGTCGACTTTATGGATTTCAACGTTCGGGCGGCCGAGGAGGAATCGTGGCTGAACGAAAAACAAATTTTAGCTGACAATGAAGACTACAAAAAAGCGGATACTTTTGAACAAAAGATTAAAGTTCTGCAAAAACACCAGGCCCTCGAATCTGAAATCGAAAGTGGTAAGGATCGCTTTTCGGTCTTGAAAACTGATGCCCAAAAAGTTATTTACCCCGGACCATACGCTAAAGATTGCAAAGCGACTATCGGCAAGTTAGATAGTTTGTGGCGAAAGCTTTTGGATTCACTTAACCAGAAAAATTCTGTTCTTTCCGAAGCGCGCGAAGTTGTGAAGTTCTTCAGTGAATGCGATGACAGTGAACAATGGTTGAAAGAAAAAGAATCTTTGTTGAAAATGCGAGATTTAGGCGATGACTATGAACAGTGTTCTTCAATTCTGGACAAATTGAACAAAGCTTCACCCGATGAAATAACTCCGGAGAAACTGAAACAGCTGAACAAATTAGCAGATTCGATTGTTAACAAAGGTCAACTTGATCCACAAGCGGTGCGAGGTCGCAAAAATGAAATTAACGACCGTTATCAGAAAGTTAAGAAAGATATGAAGCTATATACGAACGACCTTAAACGAGCGTTAGAAGTCCATAAATTTGTCAGAGATTGCAACGATTTGAACGACTTGATCTCCGAGCGAACTTCGGTAGCTAAAAGCGATGATGTCGGCAATTCGCTTGACTACGCGCAAAAACTTCTCAACCGCCACGAACTTGTTCAAAAAACTACAATCCCGGAGCTCAACTCCAAAATTGCGAATTTAAAAGTTGAAGGCGGGACATTGATTGAGGCCCAGCCAGATCGTGAACCAGAAGTTACGAGTGCCTTGAATCGTGTCAACTCTAATTGGTCCATTCTGCTCGACATCACCGCTCAGAGGCAAATGAGTCTTGAAAATTCTGTTGATTGCTTCACTTTCTTGCACAACAGCAATTTAAGAAACAAGTGGGCAAAAAATATGATTGATTCAATGCAAAATAGAGTATCGCCCAAAACTGTCAAAGAAGCCAATGTTAAGTTTCAAAATCATCAGAACTTGCACAAAGAAATTGAAACGAGTGCTAAGGAGATCCAAAAGCTGGTTGACCATGGCAGAGGTCTGTCCCAAAAGATGCCTGGAAATTCCGGCAGAATTGAAGAAGCTAGCGCGGAAGTTGAAGAAAGTTTGAACCAAGTCAAATTATTTTGGGCTCGAACGGCGAAGGAAATGCAAGATGATATTCTGTTCCAAGAATATCTGAAAAATGCAGCTGATTGCGAGCTCTCGATGTCTAACAGTGAACTGTTTTTTAACTCTTCAAACATCGGCGATTCTTTGAATTCGGTGGAGTCTTTGATATCAAAATACCAGTCAAGATCACAGCTATTTGCTGAAATTACAGCGCAAACTAACGAATGCGTTGCTGAAGGCCGCAATTTAATCAATAAAGGTAACTACTTAGCTCTGAAAATCGAAAGTAGAAACGAAGAATTGTTGAAAAAGCTTAAGTCAAGCACAGGTAGTTGTGATAGACGAAAAGAACGGCTGGAAGCATCGAAAGATGTTCAGAATTTTCTGCAGAAATCCAGAAAGACGTTGCTCTGGATTGCCGATCAGGACAAAAAAGCTCTGGAAGAAAACTACAAAGATCCCACAAACTTGCTGCACAAAATACAGTTGCACTCAAATTTTGGAAATTCGCTGAAACATCACCAAAAGCAAGTTGATGATCTCAAAAATGTCGGACAAAGTTTACTTGATGAGAAGTTTGATTTGCCACATGAGGGAATTTTAGCCGATGAAGAGCATTTGAAAGTTGAAGTTGAATCGAAAATTAACGAACTGAATGAAGAGTGGCAGCTATTATTGGATCATAGCACGGATAAAAAGGCGAAACTTCGCGAAGCTTTACAAGGCGTCGAATTTAGCCGAACTGCTGAAAATGTCGAACATTTCGCGGATGAATGTGAGAAAGATTTCGAAAGCAACGATTTTGGTGAAAACTTGAAAGGAGTGAAAAATCTAATCGCGAAGCATGATAAAATGAAATCGAAGCTTCATGAAAAGTCGGATAATGTGGCATCATTGCTTGATATGATGGAAAGTTTGAAAATGTCGGAATCATGTCCGACAAATGTCATGCAACAGCGACTTGATGACATCGTCGCTAGATACGACACGCTTGCTCAAGTTGCAAAACAACGTGATGAACAGCTTCAATCGAGCCTGATTGTTCAGACATTTATTGACAAAGTTATAGTTCAAGTAAAATGGACCGAGCAAAAGATGTTGGAAACTCGCTTCGATTTAGAATGGACTAAAAATAGCTCGGCTAATCTAATCGATTCGATGTTGGTTCAGAGCGAAAATTTGGACAAAGAAATTGTGAAAAGTGGAGATATTTTGGAAGGCCTAGAAAACGAATCCTTAGAGTTGAGTTCTTCTAACCCGATACATAAAAATGCAATTCGACAGTCTTTTTCGAGCTATAAACTGAGTTTTGATCGTTTGAAACAGGCAAGTCATGAGAAAACTGAAGTATTGCTTATTATTCAAAGTGCCTTCAAGATTTTGACTCGTTTGGGCGAAACGAAAAATTGGTTGGTCCAAAAGGAAAAGTTTTTAAACGATGTTGACGCACAGGGTTTTGTGCGCGATGAGCAATCATGTCAGAATGTTCTAGAACAAGTCGTTCATTTCGAGGCCGAACTGAGGAACCAGAAAGCGAACATGGCGCAAACGGATAATGAAATTGCGGAAATGGAGAAATCCGAAATACTGCCTGATAAGGAAATGTTAGTACCTATAATTCATCGATCAAGTTCGTTTGTTTTTTTAAGCGATAAAAGCTTATTGTTACCATCGAAAAAAATAAGTTATAAACAAAAATTGTAGAGGGTTTATTTAACTTAACAGGTTAATTTTCAAGAGTAGATCGACTGTAATTCTGCGAGAACTATAATTTATCATTTATCATGGTATTTTCATTTGGTTCTTCTGAAAATCTAATAGAACGTTTTTTTAATCGATTTATTGACATGCAATTTTTAGTAAAGCTGAGTGGTGCAAGTTAAGTAACAACTTGTGCTATATTCAGGTTTTTGCAACTGAGGGTGCGCCCGTAAGTCTTTATGTATGCCAAATCCTTTTCCAGTTGTTACTTTGCCTCCCAGTGATAAATGCTCCCAAATTTTTAATAAGTATGATTCCCATGAAGTACAGTGTACATATAGCCAGTAGTGTACGCATTTCACAAAGTAAGTAACTAGATTGTTGGTCACAGCGTATTATTTATGCTCTGGCTTCGATGAAGTTTCCATTTTTCCAGCAATTTATATAAAGGAGTTGTTTGTTCAGATTTCGTTTGTATTAGTGCAGTCATTTTAGTTATCCGTGTTTATGAAGAAAATAGGGTGTAAATTACCATCCAGGACATATACCCAAATTATATTTCGGGATTTTGTTAAAAGGGGGAACACATTCCTGGTATGCGAAATTTTGAAGCTCCTAGCATCTAGTTGTTTTCACAGAAAATTTTTTAGCTCGATATATGGCACTGAGCTGGTTGATTTCAGAACTTGTAGCGAAGGGTTTATTTTTCAACTGCTCTCAAACCAAGTTTATAGCAATTACATTAGTTCTTATGGTCTTTTTTGTTTAATTGCTCTTGAACGAAGTTCATAGCAATTATTGTAAACGTGTGTGTCTTTTTTTAATGCAAAATTTTTGCTTGACAATTTTGACTTCTCGAGTGACTTCTATGCCCTTAACTTTTTGAGTTTCGCGTGATCTAAAATTCTCTCTCAATCGCAATTTCAAGCAGCTGAACTCAATTGGCGGCAATTAAATACTAAAAGTCAAATGAAAAGTGCGCCGAAACTGGTGCCATTTTTTACTTTTAATCAATAATGGTATATGTTAACCTCTAATGTGGTCATTTGAAGCCCACTATTGAACGTCTTAGTCCCATTTAGGCTCCCCTACCCCCAACTGAAGCAGGCTGCAATTGATTAGAGCACCCACTAGTCGTTCGAGAGCAATTCTTCCGACGTTTAATCGGTTATGTTTTTTTAAATCGTGCTGCGGGTTTTTTTGTCTAACGAACAAATTTCTGTTGCAATAGTGCATTAAGTTCTTTTAACACACTAACCACCACACCACCTAATACTGATGGTTGTATAATTTCTTCTTGTACAGGAAAATTTTGATGGTTTGGACCATCTGCCAATCTGGCCTGCCTAATCTTAAGGTAGTTCAAAAAAACAAAGCCCGCCCTCAGCCAGTCGTTTGAGAGGAATTTGTCGGACGTTATTCGGTTATAATTATTAATAGCCGCCCTCATCTTCTCAGCCGGCTATTATAGCGCTCCTATTTTTTTTTTACTTCGTCGAATAAAAAAATGTTTCGCTTTACCTCATTTTGCCGCCTTTTCAACATTTTGCGTGAAATCTTTTTGACTTCTCTAGGCTAGTTTCTCTCTTCTCTCATTCTGCTAAAAGTGTATTTGAACATCAGTTGCTAAGCAAGGCAATTCAAATGAACAGAGTTGGTATAAAAAATTGAAGTCAGAAATAGAAACGGGATAAACCCATAAAGCCCAATTTTAGATGCCCGCTATTTGAACGTCGTTCCTATGAGTCTTAGTATCCACCTCTAATGCTTATTGGTGTTGATAGTAGCCCCTCTAGCCTCTCTCTAAGAAACAGAAGTATGTTCAACTACGAAATGCCATCAAAATAAATCGGACTTAAAAAATATTTTTTGTTCAAAAATCTTTTTTTTTCAATATATTCTATTCGTTCAATCCCAATCATGCTTATTGGAATCAACGGCGGCTATTTTCCGGCAATCTGCCGGGTATGTTTTAAAATGGCAGCCATAAAGATGAAAATGAATTTTTACCAGCATGCTCTCTTACCAGCATGCTCTCTGATGCCCCATAAAGGGAATGATTATCAGATTTTTTCTTTCAAAATTAGTCAATTTTTTTAGCTGCAAAGTCCAAAAATAACTTCCGACAAGAGAAAGATATGGAAATTTGATTTGAAGAAAGTGGGCGAAAAGGTGGCTAATTTTTTTTTCTGTACAGGTTTATCCCTGCTCCTTCACCCACCGCGCTCACCCCCGCCCCCCACAATTTAAAGAAAGCAACCTCCCTAAAGCGTAGCTAGCTACTGACGAAGCCAACCGCTCGGCAGTCGTTTGAGAGCTATTCGCCCGACGTTAGTAGTTTGTTCCTGTACGCTTTTTCAAATTTCTGCCTCGAAAGTATTGTTTATGCATTGGCGCTGATTTATGCCCTCTGTTATTTGCCGATGCTTTTCCTATTAAACTAAATGAATCAACATTACAACTTGAGGTTTCTAATTTACTTGAAATAATCTTTAAAAAATGAAAAATATTTTTTAATA
>NW_027452098.1:0-38170 GCF_964194025.1 Convolutriloba macropyga
TCTTTTTTTATTGGTAAGTTCAATTTTACTTTCGTTTTTCCTACGTCAAATTTTGTTGTTGCGTAGACTTGTCTGTAGTCTAATATGATTTTTACTATTTTTTCAAAATCTTCTTGTGTTAAGTGTGAATGTTGAAAATCAAACATTGCTATGAATTCTTTTTCTTGTTCTGAATATCTGTTAATATTAAATTTGCATTTGAAGTTTGGTTTTCTTTCAAATGTTGCAACTTGTTCAATGGTTTCATTTTCTTGTATATTTAATATTTCATCAATGTCGTTTTCATTTTCGTATGTCAAATGGTATAGTGCTTGGAATAAGTCGATAGAGTTTGCTTGGTAGAGTTCGTTATCTTGTTTTTTGAAGCTAATATTTCTGTTCATGAAACCAATGAGTCCTGTATTTATTGTAATTCGGTGTCTATTTTTGTTAATCAATAGTATGTCCATAAAGTATTCTTCGTCTGAGGAAAAGTCCTTTATGTCTGTAAATGATACGTTATGATATTTGTTTATTGGTTCGAAATAGAATTTCGATTTCTGTATTGTTTTATCATTTGAGTGTTTCATCTGTTTAAATATCGGTATTGGAAATGTTATGCTTTTCTGTTGATTTGGTTCTATATAGATTGTTTCTCTATTAGTGATTGTGTATAATCGAGAGTAGTAAGGATAACCTTTAGTACTATTCATATAGAATATAATATCGTTATCTAAGTTTGTATTTGTATTTAATGTTAGTTTGTTAGTATTAACATTTATCGTTTCGATATATTCTTTGAAGAATGGTGTACCCAGTATATTATGATTGCATTGTGTTACATAGAAGTGAATGCAAAAATTGTTTTGTGGTTTGTTTCGATTGTTAGAAATTCTGTCTGGTGTTAAATTCAGTGTTACTGTTCCTAATGTATCTATTTTTGTATTATTTGCAGCTGTTAGTGTTTTGTTTGCTTTGTCCAAGATCATTTCTGGGTTATTGTATTTGATTTCATTCCATGTATCTTCATTTAGTAAGTTTAATGTTGCTCCTGAATCTAATAGAAAATCTATTTCTAACATAGGTTTTTGTTTTGCAAAGTCCTGTTCAAATTTCTGATATTGATACATTGGTAATATCCATGTTGGGTTGCTTTCTAATGTATTTATTACAGTATTGCATGTATCTTCTTTAGCATTGTAAAATTTATCTAGTATTTCTTGGTCTTCGTCTGAGGACTCTGATGTATACTCATATTCGTCCATTCCTGGTGGATCGTTATTTGGTTTTTCTAGTTCTACGCTATTTATTCTGTTTTTGCTATTGTTGTTTCCATCATTTCTCCGTTCTTTTGAATAATGTCTGTTATTTTGTTCTCGTTGGGATGAGTATCCTCTATTATCTCTGCTATTGTTATTTGAATGATTTCTATTGTTACTATTAGAACGTTGTCGATAGTTATCGTTTCTATCGTTTCTATTTGAATCTTTACTGTTGTATCTTTGTCTGTTATTATTATTATTTCTGTTAGTATTATAAGGTGATTGTTGTCTTGAGTAATTTCTGTCATTGTATCTTGAATTTGATCTGTTATTATTATTATTATTATATTTGTTATTATTATTATATTTGTTATAGCTGTTGCTTCTATGATAGCTGTTGCTTCTATGATAGCTGTTGCTTCTGTTTCTATTGTAGTTATTCCTGTTATAACTGGTACTTCTGTTATTATAATTATTTGATCTTTGATATCCTTCAGTGTTTCTACTGTCTCTGGAATTTCTATTATGGTAGTTATTTCTTGAATGTGATCTGTATGGTGTCCGACTTCTGGAATTGTTATATACTGGTGATGTTGGTGGTAATTGTCTGCCATTGACATTATTTGAATCTATCCTTCTATTTGGTAAGTTTTGATTATTTCTCATGTGACTGTAAAATGATTTTTCTTTCGGTCTTGTAACACTATCTCGACGTGGTCTTTTGAAACATCTTCCCTTTGTATGTCCATGTGAGCTACAATAGCTACAAAACAGTGCAAACTTTGGTCTTCCTTTAAAATTCTTTTTGTCGTATGTATTGTTAATTCCGTTTAGAACATTGCATATTGTTCCTTCGAATTGTTCTAAGTCGTTTTGATTAAGTTCATTTATATTATTGCAGGCTATATTCATTTGTTTCAGATCTTCATTAATATTTGTTGTGCTCTGGTTTACTTCATATAATCTTTTGTGATTATTAGTTATTGTTCTTGTTAAATCCATTTGGTCTATTTTCTCTACTAATGTTTTGAATGGCATTTCTGGTTCTCGTGGAGTTTGTTTGTGGTTTGCATGTTTCTTTAATGCTGCGTTTTTTAATTCGTTGTCCAAACATCTTATGAACGTTTGGTTCATAACACTATTTCTGTAGTCCTCTGTGTACAGAGAATAAGCAGTTTTGACAATTGTTTCTATTCTTAATGCTAATGATCTTAGTGGTTCGTTTGTATGTTTTTGTAATTGTTGTAATATAATTTTTGCTTGTTGTTTTGATTTTTCCGAATCAAACATATCTGAAAATTCTTTGCAAAATGTTTCCCAATCTAATTTCGTTTCGCTCGGAAGTGTCGAATACCATTTTTGTGCAGGTCCCCGTAAAGTATGTAGTATTAACGCTGCTCTTTTTACTTTCCATTGGTGATGTCCTGGTTTATTTACCGGTTCAATGCCATTGCTGAATATCATAGCAGCAACAATGCTATTTAAATATTCTTCAACAGTATATGCTGGATCTGTTCCATCGAATGGTCTTATTGTTGTTGGTACTGAACCGCTGCTAATGTTTTGTTCAATTTGAGGGTCTTCGTTTATGCTCATTGATGTTAATTGTTTATAAAATGGTAAAGGTGGTTCTACTACTGTTGTTTCCCTTTCTTCTGTTATGATTGAATTTGTTCTTCTATTTTGATTTCCTTGTTGTTGATTACTATGTCTATCAGTGTTTTGTATGTTCTCATTTGTTATATGTTCATAGTTTCTGTTATGAAAAAGATTTTCTTGATTTCTGTTATGTAATGGATGTTCGTATTCCGATCTATAGTTATTTTGTCCTTGTAGGTTTTCAAGAGTTCTATCCAATTTGTTAATTACCATTTCTAGTGCTTCTTCTTGTCTTTTTTCCATGTTTCGGCTCATTCGATGATATTTTTCTTCGAGGTTATTTATTAATTTATTAGTATGTGTTGTTACTGTTTGTGTAATCTCGTTTTTAAAGTTTTCATAATTATATTGTTGTTGTTCCCAATTTTGTTCTTGGTTACTATATTTGTTACCTACCGAATTGATGTACATGCTGTTGCTATTGATTTCGTCCTTGTTTTGGTATTTTCGTCTGTTTTGGTTTACCGATGGTGGAAATTGATTGTCAAATCTGATATCTCTTTCATCTGAATCAGAATTTTCTACATCTTCTATTGTATTATTGTTGTTTCCGAATAAGTTTGATGTTAATAGTTTATCTGGTTTTATTGTTGATTTTTGTTTTACTTGTGAATTGTTGTTCATTTGTATATCTTTTGGTGTTGACGTTGATGTTGAACTTTTTGTTATACTAAATGATGATGATCCTGATTGTCCTTGGTCCAGTATTTTAACGTAATTTTCCAATCCTTCAATGAAATTAAAACTGTCCGAACTTATCTGTAAAGTACTTTCAAAATATTCCGAACAATATTCTTTATCCCAAATATTTTTGAGTTCATCACAGAGATATCCTATTTCGTCAGGATATGTCTCTCCGAACTGTATTCGTTTTTCATTGATATGTTCAAAATTATCTAACCAAAAGAGGAAAGTAAATTCAGATACTATTTTTATGATATCTATTGAAGCTGTTTTTATTTCTGGTTTTAGTTCTATTATTTTTGTCAACCAATTATTATAGTTTTTGATGTCAGATCTTAATTTGTCATTCACAGACTGTATCTGTTGACGACTTTCATTGAGATATCCACTTGTGTTTCTTATTGTGTTGTATGTTGTCGATGTTATTGCTGTTTGTTTTGTTCTATCCTGTGATTCTTCATGTCTTTTTAAAAATATTTTAAGCATTTCCGATAATGTTGTTTCATTTTGGAAATTAAAATATGTTCTTCTTTTGTTATTTTCATTTGTTAATACGAATGTATAGTTTCTGTTGTATCTATCACTGTTCAGTAGTATTACTGGTAGATAGTGTGTCAGATGGTTGCGGTTTGTTTTTATTTGTTGTATATGATCTGTCTCTTTGAAGAGGTTTCTCTTCAAATTTAATATTATTCTGTATATTAATTCTGTATTTTCTTGTGGACAATCATTTGCGATAACAAAAGGTGTTAATTCGTTATTATGGTTTGATTGTGTATCAAATTTGGAAGCCATTTGTTATTCTTTGAATTTTTATCCGTTCTGTTTTTCTAACAATAGTTTTTGTTATATCCTTCAGAAATTATAATTGATTACCCAATTTAGTTCAGCACTGGTCGCACCAGATAAGACGTGTTCTAGAGCTTACCTTTATTAAGATACTTCCTGAACAGTCTTATGGTTGTCTCAAGAATAATAGATAATCTTAAGGCTTACCTGACTAACTAAAGTTCTATTCCTCTAGTCTGTTACTCTTCTATCTGAGCTTCAGTAGACGGTGCACGGGCCCCAATGCTACGGTCTAACGTTTATCTCAATACAAAACAAGAGCGGAGTGGAGAGAGAGAAATATACTTTATTATTATATCAGGTCGGTAACTGGTACTGACTAAATTACTTTCTCTTCTGCTGAGAGAGGGTAGATGGGTAAACACATAAAGGGAAAGGAGGATAAAATAATATATCATTTTTATCCAATCAGGAAAGAGTATTTCAGTCTTTCTGAATAGAGTCTTTCAAAATATTAAATATTCCTTTTTGGAATTCATGTCTGACTCCAAATATAGTATGTATGTTAGCTAGTTTTCTTGTAAGTATTCATGCAACTCATAATCATATTAATTCTAAATCTAAAAATGAGATTCATATGTAGAGTGTAATTTTGAAATTGATACTAGTAGTGGATATCCAGAACATGAACTATTGGATCATTATAATATTCCACATAAAAATTTAATGTGAAGATGTATGAAATGTATGTATAAAACTTATAGTGGTTATCACTTTTTCGATAAATGTAAAGTTAATAGAACAGGCCTTATATCATCAGTACATAGTTATATTGACTATACTGATATTATTGATAATGATAGTGATAGTGATGATAATATTGATAACAATAAAGATAAAGTTGAAGATAAAGATTATTATAATGAGATTTCAAATAAACTAAAAGCTAATATTATAGAGAATATAAAAGATTACATTAAAATGAATTAAAGCAGAAAATATAAATGAATTAAAAACAGACGTTTTAAATGACTTAAAAACAAAAACTAATATTAAGAAGAAAAGTAATGAAACTGATAATAAAACAACTAGAGTTTGTTGTTTATGTAAAATTGAAAAGAATACAGATTGTTTTGATAAAACTGGTGGTCTATGTAAAGATTGTTGTTGTCAAAACGTTTCGTGTCCCACATGTAATATTGTTTGAATAGATCTTCTCTTAATAAACATGAAAAAGGGCACATAATAAATCACATCCAAATTTATGACAATATTTTTAAAATGATTACAAATTACAAAGATTACTTTAGATTATATAGAATAATTAAACTATATAATCTAAAGTAATCTTTGTAATTTGTAATCATTTTAAAAATATTGTTATAAATTTGGAATTGATTTATTATGTGCCCTTTTTTATGTTTATTAAGAGAAGATCTATTTATAACAATATTACATGTGGGACATGAAACGTTTTGACAACAACAATCTTTACATAAACCACCAGTTTTATAAAAACAATCTGTATTCTTTTCAATTTTACATAAACAACAAACTCTAGTTGTTTTATTATCAGTTTCATTACTTTTCTTCTTAATATTAGTTTCTGTTTTTAAGTCATTCAAAATTTCTGTTTTTAATTCCTTTTTAATGTAATCTTTTAAATTCTCTATAATATTGGCTTTTAGTTTAATTAGAATCTCATTATAATAATCTTTATCTTTATCTTTATCTATATTGTTATCAATATTATCATCACTATCACTATCATTATCAATAATATCAGTATAGTCAATATTACTATGTACTGATGATATAAGGCCTGTTCTATTAACTTTACAATTATCGAAAAAGTGATAACCACTATATGTTTTATACATACATTTCATACATCTTCCCACTAAATTTTTATGTGAAATATTATAATGATCCATTAGTTCATGTTCTGGATATCCATTACTAGTATCAATTTCATTATTTCATTCTCTACAAATTACCCTCATTTTTAGATTTGGAATTAATATGATTATGAGTTGCATAAATACTTACAAGACAACTAGCTAACATACATACTATATTAAAGGGATGATTGAGATCAGAATTGTTTTTATCAATCAAACCATAACCTATTGTCATATTCTTACCATTTTTTAATTTAAATTTTGCCTTATCTATATCTATTATATCTATACCATTAATATTATTATTAATATTTTTACCACGTTTTTGAAAGTAAGTATATCCAGCTCCTACTATAGCAATCATACCAAATACACCATAATATGCACTATGTATCTCACTAAGTACATTTTTTATGTTTGTATATATTTTATATAAATTAATTGATTTATGTATTCCCTTAAACTATAAATATTCTTCAAAATAGAACATTAACTCCTTTGGTTTAATACGTGTTGGTTCCATCATTCTATCTGTCAAATAACTACTTAGTATATTATATTCCTTTTCCTTAAACTCTGTTTAATCAACATACTTCTCAATATCAAGATCACCTATTCTAGAATCATATACAACATTTTTATCTTTATCTAATACAATAGAATAGTCAGTAATAGTATTATAATTTATTATGCCATACTTATAATGTTTAAATCTATATAGATTAGAATCAATTTTAAACTTCTCTTGTACTCTTTCAAAGAATTGTTGTGAATTAATTAAAGTAATATATATAGCTGGGGTGTTATCTCTTGCTTTAGTATTCAAATCTGTTACAGTATGACCTACACATGTTATATTAATATTGCGATGTCTACCTTTAGAATACAATGAGTCTATAGCTGGTAATCTAATGTTTTCTCCCATATCATCAAATATAATAAGACTATTGGCAAAACTATCTAAATTATCCAATAATTTTAAATAATCAATGCCGTATACATTATATCCCTTCCACTCACTACCATCAATACAGAATACATTAACAGTATCATACAAACCACAATAATATTTTATAAAAGTTGTTTTACCAGAATTAGATGGACCATAAATAATAAAGTTATGTTTTTTCATTTCAAATGCTTCTAGTACAATATTCCTATATCCTTTGAATCTCTTCCTTGAATCAGAATATTTATCATAATTCCAATAAACATTTATAATAAAAAATAGCAACATAATAATAAGCGGAAATATCAGCAACATTTTATTTGGGTGAAAAAATTATTAAACTTCAATATTATATTCCTTTGCATGTTCTAAGAGTCTTTCTTTTGTATGATGAAACCTATATCTATGGAGATATATGCATAACCTACAATAGAAATGTTTAAATTAAAACTTAGTGATGTGTTTATTTACTTTACACATTCTGCATACTAATTATTGATTGGGATTATAAAAGTGTACTTGCAAATGATCATGTCTCTCTCTATATGTTATAATCTTATCAGATACAAAACATTGGAATGGTTTACTTTGACACTCTTTGCAACTCCAACACCAGCCTTATTTTTACATATATCACATTTGGTGCTAATGATTTTTATAGTATTGAAAAGATATATAAATAATATTATTTCAAAACTTAGCAGATAAAAATGAATCAGCAAGTTTATACCGGATACATTCATTCCACGAGTGAACAAGTCCAACCTCGAAGTGGACAAGTCCAATCTGGAAGTGGACAAGTCCAATCTGGAAGTGAGAAAGCTCAATCTAGTTCTACTAGCATGGCAGCCCAAATGTTAAAAAATAAAAACAAAACAAGGGAAGAAATCAAACCAGTAGACAAAGAAAGACAAAAGGTAGAATTAGAAAAAGCTTTAGAATCAAGCAGAAGGTTTAATCAAATTAATGAAGAGATAATAGAATCATATGATAAACAGGATGCAAAATTAAAGCAACGAGAAGAAGATATGTGTGAGTCATTGCAAAAGGTTGAAGCAAAATATTATCTAGCTTTAGATCAGACTAAAGGTAGAGAATCATATAAAGACTTAGATCAACCTGAAGATTCAGATTCAGATAGAGAATCATCTTTATCTGATGATTTTGTCTATGTCCAGAAGCCTAAAACAAATAATTTAAATGTGAAGCTTGCAATCAAGAGTTAACTCAAAAGAATTATTATAGGCATAATCAATCACTTAAACATAAAAAGTATGGTCGATTATTTAATAGAAATAAAATTATTGAGAGTGCTAATGAGTGTGGAATAAAGGTTACTAATGAAGATATAGAACAAGAGATAGATAATCAGTATCCTGAACTAGAGGGAATAAAGTATTGTGATAGTTGTGATATGTATCTGGATAATAAAACTGAATATAATAAACATAGAGAAACATTAAAACATAGGAATAATGTAATATTAGTTAATGGGGAAATAATAAAGAATGCGAGTAAGTTCGAATGTGTAATATGTAAGACTACTCTGAGTCAATATAGTGTGGATCAACATTTAAAAACAAAGATGCATCTGGATAATGTTACGGGAAAATATAAGGATATAACTGGAGATGATAATAATAATATAGCTAGGGAAGACAATGGTGAAATATGGTCAGAGACCCATAATAAAACTGAAGGATATTGCAATATATGTAATACCAGATATAACAATAAACATGAACACAATGAATCAGATGAACATAAACAAAATATTAAACGGAAAAAACTTGTTGATAAGACGTGGCGAGATAAAGTTAATGAGTTGGGATTAGATCATAATATGAAGAATAATCAAATAATGATAACAAGTAGTAATATTGAAGGTGTTAATTTCTTGAAATTATTAGAGGCAATGTATAACATACATCCCCATATCAAGTTTAACACCTTTGATGTAGTTAAGTATACAAAACCTACAGATGATAAGTTAAAAGAAAACGAATTCACATTTAGACTAATGACTAGACAATATAATGGACCCCATGACTTGGATATGTTGAATAGTGAACTAGAGACTAGAATGCAAGAACAAGAGATGAATCAGTCTGATTGGAGCATGCAAAAATTTGTTAAAAGAACTATGTATATACACAGGTTTTATCCTTCTGGTGGTTGTTCTACTGAGTTACCATTCACATCTAGATATATACTTAATACATATAATACTGATAATAAATGTTTACTATGGTGTTTAATTGCTTATCTACATCCTGCTAAAGATCTACCCAATAGAGTTAGTAATTATAATAAAACAGAATATATCAAAGAGAAAAAATTATCAAATGCGGTTAAACCTCCTTATGATTAATATCACTTAACAAGAAAACAAGAACTAAATAAAGATAAAATATTATTTAATGTGTTCAATCTAAATAAAAATAAAACTATTAATCCTGTATTAATTAATCATAATGATCCTAAAGGATGTAATATATTATACTGGGATAATCAATATTTCCTATGTAAAGATGTATCATTCTTCTTAAGAAAATCACCTAAACATAAATGTTATCCATGTCTAAAATGATGTGTATCATTTCAAACAGAAGATGCATTAAATAAACATTTGGATTTATGTAAAACACAGAAACATGTGGGAAGATGAACATTCCATCATAAAGATTATCTAAAGTTTGATAAGTTCCATTATAAAAACAGAGTACCATTTGCTATGTATTATGATTTTGAATGTATAATAAAAGATGGAAAACAGGTTCCTATTGCTTGTGGGTTATATATAAAAAGTGATTATCCTGATATATTAGAAGATGAGTATGAGTGTTATACTAGTGAAGATGTAGTTGATTGGTTTGTGGATAGAGTAGATCATTATGATAAATTATTTAAAGATATATTTAGTATAAATATTCCATTAAAAGAAGATACTATTACTCCATTATATACGAATTGTTTTTATTGTAATGAGAACTTGGGTGAAGATGTCGTTAGAGATCATGATCTTCTAAATGGTAAATTTAGAGGATATGCTTACAATAAATGTAACCTCCAAGCTAAAAATACATTTGTACCAATGTATGCATATAATTCATCTAATTATGATAATCACCTATTCATAACTAATTTAGCTAAGAAAATTAGACTTAAAGTATTAACTAAAACTGATGAGACTTATATTAGTATTGATATGGATTATGCTAAAGCATTATAAATGTTTAGATTCTTCCATCTACTTAGCTTAGATGCTATAAGTAAAACATTGAGTGGTAAAGAGTGTATATTATTAAACATACATGGGTTAGAAAGACGAAAAGATGTATCCCCATTTGAATGGTTTGATAGTATAGATAAACTAAATGAAACATCATTACCACCCAAGGAAGCATTCTATTCTAAGTTGAAACAAAGTGGTATTACTGATAAAGAGTATAAGCAAGCGATGAATTGTTGGAAAGAAACTGGAGGTAAATCAATAAAAGATTATGTGATGTTATATCTAAAAACTGATGTTTTATTATCGGTAGATGTATTTGAAAAGTTTAGAGATATGTGTTTAGAATATTATGAAATAGATCCATGTTAAACATTCTCTACTCCTGGATTAACTTGGATATGTGGATTAAAATATACTGATGTTAAACTTAAATATTATAAAGAAAGTACAGTTAATGTTTATGATATAATACAACATGGTATTAGAGGTGGGTTAGCCTCAGTATTAGGTGATTGTCATGTAAAATGTAAAAATAAAGAAATAGATCCTGAGTATACTGGGAGAGAGAAGTATCTAAAATATTTAGACTTCAACTCATTATACGCTTCTGCTATGGTTCAAGCTTTACCTACTGGCGAGATCAAAGTATGTGACACTCTCGATTATACGAGCTCTAGCTCTACAAAGGGTTATATCTATACCATTGATGTGAAGTATCATGATGAGTTGAAAGAAAAGACAAACAACTATCCATTTTTTCCTGAAAGGACAAAAGCTAACATTAATCAGTTTACAGACTATCAAAATGAAAATAAAAATAAAGGATATAAACCCAACGAAAAGTTAATGTTGAAGTTAACGTATAAAAACAATTATGTAAGTGATGGTGAGATGTTAGATTGGTATTTAGCTAGTGGTTTGAAGTTGGAAGATATTACAGTTGAGCAAAAGTTAGAGTATAGCAAGAGTGAATGGTTAAAACCTCATATTGAGTTTAATATTCAAAAAAGAAATGAAGCTAAAGCTAAGGGTGATAGATTTGGAGATGTATTCTTTAATTTAATGGATAATGCCTTCTATGGAAAAACAATAGAAAATGTTTACAATAGACAAGAAGTAGAGTTAGTTAATGAAGCAGATAGATATATTAAATTAGTAGAAAATATTAGTTTTAAATATGCTGTAGAGTTTGGTGATGATCTAGTAGCTGTACATAAAACAAGAAGTAATGTTAAGTTGGATAAGTTTAATTATATTGGTTTTGTTATATTAGAGAAAGCTAAACTATTTTTGTATAAAGCTATATATTAGTACTTTGAGAAAGAGTTAGATTGTAGTTATCATTATAAAGATACTGATAGTATATTTATAAATATCAATGTTCATGAGGGTGGAAGTATTAGTGAAGAGATAAATAAAGTGAGTGGAATATTGAGTAATAGCGAATTAGGAAAAATGAAAGATGAGTTATCTAATGATACTATTATAGAAGCATGTTTCCTTAAAGCTAAAGCTTTTTGTTATAATACTGTTAAGGATGAGGTGGAGAAAAAGTAAAAAGGAATAGCAAAAGCTACTATTAAAAACCAGATTACAATTGAAGACTATAAAAACGCCATCTATGAAGCTAAAAATAAATATGTTACCAATTATACTATTAATGGCAAGAAACACCATTTAGAAACAAAAGAACAATATAAGATAGCTATTGATCCATTTGATGATAAAGATATTAAAAGTTGTAATGGTGAGTTTATGTTTTACAAATAATTTTTATATAAATTTTAGCAAAATTAAATATTAGCAAAAATTAAATAAATTTAGTATATTTAGTCAAAAAATGATAGATTTTTAGTTATGTGGAAAAATGGAAATATAGTGGAAAAAACAAAGGAATATAGAGTAATGGGTATATAGCGGCCGTATCGTGGCTCTTTGGCGCGGAGGTCGCTATATACCCAATAATGATGAGGTCTGTTCCGTTTATATTCTATACGGAAGTATACGTAAGAACTTGATATGTCTAAGTGCCATTTTATCTGAGATGTTTGAGAATTACAAAGTTGTTTGTGAATTTCAGATTTATAGAGTTAATTAGGATTATACAATGAACAGAGGTGTTTTGAATTGACGTTTGGAATCTATCAGAGTTGAATTTATCAACTGTTTATTTCTGAATTTGTCAGAGATATTTCTGAACGGCTTTTTTCTGAATTTTTGGCAAATTGTGGCAAAGTTAATTCGATTTGAAAGATTGACTAGAAATTTCAGAGTAACTGAATCGCATTGAGTAAAACTGAGTGTGTGGTATGTTAGTTGATTATTGTTAGTTCATAGGGGTTTTTCTTATTTCCAATTATTTTCGAATCTGAGATCTGAGTACTTCTTTTTTAATGAAAATTGAGTGTTGGTTTATTGAATGATAAGTGGCTAATGTACTTTTTGTTGAGTTCTGTTTGCCTCTCATTTTTGGATAAATGAATTTGCTGACGTTACTTTTTGCCAAAAAAGTGTGTGACAGTTCCTGATTTTGGGGTTGCTGTGATCAAACAAAACCGAGGTATCGCTTGTTATTGTCATTTTTACTTTATCAAGTATTTTTTGTCCCTACATTAATGAAGTGTCATTTCACGATTTTATTCTCTTTGAGTGTTTTTTTTATTTTTCCTTATTAAGTGTTTCCCTAGGTCTTCCTTTTATGCCAAGGTCTCGCTAAATCGAATGTATTTGTACCAAGTGGTTAAGTTTGTTCCTGTAAGTGTTTGATGGACAATTCTTATTTGTTTGGTTATTAGAATAAAAAATCTTAGAATAATGTGTTAATGATTTGATGGAACCTTTGATTGACGTACTTCATTGTGTTTGTAAGTCCTTACTTTTGTTCTCGTGCAGTAGTGAAGTGTTAGTGAAAGGAATAGCAAAAGCTACTATTAAAAACCAGATTACAATTGAAGACCATAAAAACTCCATCTATGAAGCTCAAAATATATATATTACTAATTATACTATTAATAGCAAGAAACACCATTTAGAAACAAAAGAACAATATAAGATAGCCATTGATCCATTTGATGATAAAGATATTAAAAGTTGTAATGGTGAGTTTATGTTTTACAAATAATTTTTATATAAATATTAGCAAAATTAAATATTAGCAAAAATTAAATAAATTTAGTATATTTAGTCAAAAAATGATAGATTTTTATTTATGTGGAAAAATGGAAATATAGTGGAAAAAACAAAGGGATATAGAGTAATGGGTACATAGCGACCGTATCGTGGCTCTTTGGCGCGGAGGTCGCTATATACCCAGTAATGATGAGGTCTGTTCCGGTTATATTCTATACGGAAGTATGCGTAAGAACTTGATATGTCTAAGTGCCGTTTTATCTGAGATGTTTGAGAATTACAAAGTTGTTTGTGAATTTCAGATTTATAGAGTTAATTAGGATTATACAATGAACAGAGGTGTTTTGGATTGACGTTTGGAATCTATCAGAGTTGAATTTATCAACTGTTTATTTCTGAATTTGTCAGAGATATTTCTGAACGGCTTTTTTCTGAATTTTTGGCAAATTGTGGCAAAGTTAATTCGATTTGAAAGATTGACTAGAAATTTCAGAGTAACTGAATCGCATTGAGTAAAACTGAGTGTGTGGTATGTTAGTTGATTATTGTTAGTTCATAGGGGTTTTTCTTATTTCCAATTATTTTCGAATCTGAGATCTGAGTACTTCTTTTTTAATGAAAATTGAGTGTTGGTTTATTGAATGATAAGTGGCTAATGTACTTTTTGTTGAGTTCTGTTTGCCTCTCATTTTTGGATAAATGAATTTGCTGACGTTACTTTTTGCCAAAAAAGTGTGTGACAGTTCCTGATTTTGGGGTTGCTGTGATCAAACAAAACCTAGGTATCGCTTGTTATTGTCATTTTTACTTTATCAAGTATTTTTTGTCCCTACATTAATGAAGTGTCATTTCACGATTTTATTCTCTTTGAGTGTTTTTTTTATTTTTCCTTATTAAGTGTTTCCCTAGGTCTTCCTTTTATGCCTAGGTCTCGTTAAATCGAATGTATTTGTACCAAGTGGTTAAGTTTGTTCCTGTAAGTGTTTGATGGACAATTCTTATTTGTTTGGTTATTAGAATAAAAAATCTTAGAAGAATGTGTTAATGATTTGATGGAACCTTTGATTGACGTACTTCATTGTGTTTGTAAGTCCTTACTTTTGTTCTCGTGCAGTGGGGAAGTGTTAGTGAAGAGTGAAGTTTGTTACCCGGGTCGAGGTTTTTGGGTAAATTTTTGTAATAAATGCGGTGAATGCGGTGAATTTTTGTAAGAAATGCGGTGATTGCGGTGAATGCGGTAAAAATAAATATTTCAGCGCATTTCACCGCATTTCTTACAAAAATTCACCGCAAAATTCGCCGCATTTCTTACAAAAATTCACCGCATCAACTTTTGTGGCAAAATAATTTAAGAAATGCGGTGAAAGCGGTGAAAAAAAATAATTCACCACATTTCACCGCATTTCTTACAAAAATTCACCACCAAATTCACCGCATTTCTTACAAAAAATCACCGCATATGATTTCCAAAGTTTACTCAATCTGATTTAAAATCACAAGAAATTGCAAAGATGTTAGTGACAGTTGGCGCAGTGGTCTAAGCAGTGGAAGGCATGCAGGAGGTCAGAGGTTCGATCACATGTGGGGACCATTCTTTTTTGTAAGAATACTGAAAACGCGGTGAAAATAAATAATTCACCGCGATTCACCGCATTCACCGCAAAAAAATGTAAGAAATACGCGGTGAAAATTATTTTTTTTTCACCGCATTTCACCGCATTTCTTACGAAAATTCACCGCCAAACCTCGACCCGGGTAGTGAAAAGTGAAGTTTGTTAGTGAAAAGTGAAGTTTGTTAGTGAAAAGTGAAGTTTGTTAGTGAAATGTGAAATTTGTTAGTGAAGAGTGAAGTTTGTTACTGAAGAGTGAAGTATGTTAGTGAAAAGTGAAGTTTGTTAGTGAAAAGTGAAGTTTGTTAGTGAAAAGCGAAGTTTGTTAGTGAAAAGTGAAGTTTGTTAGTGAAAAGTGAAGTTTGTTAGTGAGAAGTGAAGTTTGTTAGTGCCCGGGCCGAGGTTTCACCCCTAATCCACCCCTAATTAGCGGGGATTAGGGTGTAATGCGTATTCCACTCCTATTTATAGGGGAAAAGAGGGTAAGAGTGTAATTTTAAAAAATTACACTGTATTTACACTCTTTTCTCCACTCTTTTTACACTCTTTGCAAAGAGTGTAATTTACGGTGAACTGATAAAAAATTACACTCTTACACGATTACTAATATAACCAAATTGAAACATCTGATCCTAGTGTCGTGTCAGTTGGCGCAATGGCTAATGCAGACCATTAAAGTAATATGTTCGACACGGGGAAGATGGGGTATCAATTCTCATTACCTTCTTCCCTTTATGTTTTAAGATTACACTCTTATAATTACAATCTTTCACCCTTAATTAAGCGGAGAAATAGGAGGTAATTTTTTTATTAATACACTCTTTACACTCTCTTCCCCGTTATTTTTGGGGAAAATCCTCAGCCCGGGTGAAAAGTGAAGCTTGCTAGTGAAAAGTGAAGTTTGTTAGCGAAAAGTGAAGTTTGTGAGTGAAAAGTGAAGTTTGTTAGTGAAAAGTGAAGTTTGTTATTGAAAAGTGAAGTTTGTTAGTGAAAAGTGAAGTTTGTCAACCGGGTCGAATGTCCTCCCTAAAATCCTCCCATTTTGATGTAAGAATGGGGGGTAATTTGTCAATGGGGGTAAATTGATGTAAGAGTGTGGGGGTAATTTGTTCAGAGGGGTAAAATGATGTAAGAGTTGGGCTGCAATGGGAGGACTTTTAAGGAATTACCCCCTGACTGAAATTGCCATGTAAGAGTGGGCTGCAATTGGCTGCAATGGGAGGATTTTTAAGGAAATACCCCCATGACTGAAATTGTTATGTAAGAGTGGGCTGCAATGGGCTGCAATGGGAGGACTTTTAAGGAATTACCCCCCCCCCCCTGAATGAAATTGCCGTGTAAGAGTGGGCTGCAATGGGCTGCAATGGGAGTACTTTTAAGGAATTACCCCCTGACTGAAATTGCCATGTAAGAGTGGGCTGCAATGGGCTGCAATGGGAGGAGTTTTCAGGAATTAACCCCCATGACTGAAATTGTAATGTAAGAGTGGGCTGCAATGGGCTGCAATGGGAGGACTTTTAAGGAATTACCCCCCATGACTGAAATTGCCATGTAAGAGTGGGCTGCAATTGGCTGCAATGGGAGGAGGGGTGAAAATGAGGTAAGAGTTGGGCTGCCAAGGGGGGTAAAATGATTTAAGAGTGAGGGGGTAGTTTGTTCAGAGGGGGTAAAGTGATGTAAGAATTGGGCTGCCAAGGGGGGTAAAATTGTGTAAGAGTGAGGGGGTAATTTGTCCAGAGGGGGTAAAATGAGGTAAGAGTTGGGCTGCCAAGGGGTTAAAATGGTGTAAGAGTGAGGGGGTAATTTGTTCAGAGGGGGTAAAGTGATGTAAGAATTGGGCTGCCAAGGGGGGTAAAATTGTGTAAGAGTGAGGGGGTAATTTGTCCAGAGGGGGTAAAATGATATAAGAGTTGGGCTGCCAAGTGGGGTAAAATGGTGTGAGAGTGAGGGGGTAACTTGTCCAGAGGGGGTAAAATGAGGTAAGAGTTGGACAGTCAATGGGGTAAAATGGTGTAAGAGTGAGGGGGTCATTTGTCCAGAGGGGTAAAATGAGGTAAGACTTGGGCTGCCAAGAGGGGTAAAATGGTGTAAGAGTGAGGGGGTAATTTGTTCAGAGGGGGATAATGATGTAAGAATTGGGCTGCCAAGGGGGGTAAAATTGTGTAAGAGTGAGGGGGTAATTTGTTCAGAGGGGATAAAATGATGTAAGAGTTGGGCTGCCAAGGGGGGTAAAATGGTGTAAGATTGAGGGTGTAATTTGTTCAGAGGGGGTAAAATGATGTAAGAATTGGGCTGCCAAGGGGTTTAAAATGGTGTAAGAGTGAGGGGGTAATTTGTCCAGAGGGGTGAAATGAGGTAAGACTTGGGCTGCCAAGGGGGGTAAAATTGTGTAAGAGTGAGGGGGTAATTTGTTCAGAGGGGGAAAAATGAGGTAAGAGTTGGGCTGTCAAGGGGGTAAAATGGTGTAAGAGTGAGGGGGTAATTTGTTCAGAGGGGGATAATGATGTAAGAATTGGGCTGCCAAGGGGGTAAAATGGTTTAAGAGTGAGGGGGTCATTTGTCCAGAGGGGTAAAATGAGGTAAGACTTGGGCTGCCAAGGGGGGTAAAATGGTGTAAGAGTGAGGGGGTAATTTTTTCAGAGGGGGATAATGATGTAAGAATTGGGCTGCCAAGGGGGGTAAAATTGTGTAAGAGTGAGGCGGTAATTTGACCAGAGGGGGTAAAATGAGGTAAGAGTTGGGCTGCCAAGGGGGTAAAATGGTGTAAGAGTGAGGGGGTAATTTGTTCAGAGGGGGAAAAATGATGTAAGACTTGGGCTGCCAAGGGGGTTAAAATGGTGTAAGAGTGAGGGGGTAATTTGTCCAGAGGGGTACAATGAGGTAAGACTTGGGCTGCCAAGGGGGGTAAAATGGTGTAAGAGTGAGGAGGTAATTTGTTCAGAGGGGGAAAAATGATGTAAGAGTTGGGCTGACAAGGGGTTAAAATGGTGTAAGAGTGAGGGGGTAATTTGTTCAGAGGGGGCAAAATGATATAAGAGTTGGGCTGCCAAGTGGGGTAAAATGGTGTGAGAGTGAGGGGGTAACTTGTCCAGAGGGGGTAAAATGAGGTAAGAGTTGGGCTGTCAAGGGGGTAAAATGGTGTAAGAGTGAGGGGGTAATTTGTCCAGAGGGGTAAAATGAGGTAAGACTTGGGCTGCCAAGGGGGGTAAAATGGTGTAAGAGTGAGGGGCTAATTTGTTCAGAGGGGGGAAAATGATGTAAGAATTGGGCTGCCAAGGGGGGTAAAATTGTGTAAGAGTGAGGGGTTAATTTGTTCAGAGGGGATAAAATGATGTAAGAGTTGGGCTGCCAAGGGGGGTAAAATGGTGTAAGAGTGAGGGTGTAATTTGTTCAGAGGGGGTAAAATGATGTAAGAATTGGGCAGCCAAGGGGGTTAAAATGGTGTAAGAGTGAGGGGGTAATTTGTCCAGAGGGGTAAAATGAGGTAAGACTTGGGCTGCCAAGGGGGGTAAAATGGTGTAAGAGTGAGGGGGTAATTTGTCCAGAGGGGTACAATGAGGTAAGACTTGGGCTGCCAAGGGGGGTAAAATGGTGTAAGAGTGAGGGGGTAATTTGTTCAGAGGGGGAAAAATGATGTAAGAATTGGGCTGCCAAGGGGGGTAAAATTGTGTAAGAGTGAGGGGGTAATTTGTTCAGAGGGGATAAAATGATGTAAGAGTTGGGCTGCCAAGGGGGGTAAAATGGTGTAAGAGTGAGAGTGTAATTTGTTCAGAGGGGGTAAAATCATGTAAGAGTTGGGCTGCATTGGGAGGACTTTTAAGGAATTACCCCCTGACTGAAATTGCCATGTAAGAGTGGGCTGCAATGGGCTGCAATGGGAGGAGTTTTCAGGAATTAACCCCATGACTGAAATTGTCATGTAAGAGTGGGCTGCAATGGGCTGCAATGGGAGGACTTTTAAGGAATTACCCCCCATGACTGAAATTGCCATGTAAGAGTGGGCTGCAATTGGCTGCAATGGGAGGAGGGGTGAAAATGAGGTAAGAGTTGGGCTGCCAAGGGGGGTAAAATGATTTAAGAGTGAGGGGGTAGTTTGTTCAGAGGGGGTAAAGTGATGTAAGAATTGGGCTGCCAAGGGGGGTAAAATTGTGTAAGAGTGAGGGGGTAATTTGTCCAGAGGGGTTAAAATGAGGTAAGAGTTGGGCTGCCAAGGGGTTAAAATGGTGTAAGAGTGAGGGGGTAATTTGTTCAGAGGGGGTAAAATGATATAAGAGTTGGGCTGCCAAGTGGGGTAAAATGGTGTGAGAGTGAGGGGGTAACTTGTCCAGAGGGGGTAAAATGAGGTAAGAGTTGGACTGTCAAGGGGGTAAAATGGTGTAAGAGTGAGGGGGTCATTTGTCCAGAGGGGTAAAATGAGGTAAGACTTGGGCTGCCAAGAGGGGTAAAATGGTGTAAGAGTGAGGGGGTAATTTGTTCAGAGGGGGATAATGATGTTAGAATTGGGCTGCCAAGGGGGGTAAAATTGTGTAAGAGTGAGGGGGTAATTTGTTCAGAGGGGATAAAATGATGTAAGAGTTGGGCTGCCAAGGGGGGTAAAATGGTGTAAGAGTGAGGGTGTAATTTGTTCAGAGGGGGTAAAATGATGTAAGAATTGGGCTGCCAAGGGGTTTAAAATGGTGTAAGAGTGAGGGGGTAATTTGTCCAGAGGGGTGAAATGAGGTAAGACTTGGGCTGCCAAGGGGGGTAAAATGGTGTAAGAGTGAGGGGGTAATTTGTTCAGAGGGGGAAAAATGAGGTAAGAGTTGGGCTGTCAAGGGGGTAAAATGGTGTAAGAGTGAGGGGGTAATTTGTTCAGAGGGGGATAATGATGAAAGAATTGGGCTGCCAAGGGGGTAAAATGGTGTAAGAGTGAGGGGGTCATTTGTCCAGAGGGGTAAAATGAGGTAAGACTTGGGCTGCCAAGGGGGGTAAAATGGTGTAAGAGTGAGGGGGTAATTTTTTCAGAGGGGGATAATGATGTAAGAATTGGGCTGCCAAGGGGGGTAAAATTGTGTAAGAGTGAGGCGGTAATTTGACCAGAGGGGGTAAAATGAGATAAGAGTTGGGCTGCCAAGGGGGGTAAAATGGTGTGAGTGAGGGGGTAATTTGTTCAGAGGGGGAAAAATGATGTAAGACTTGGGCTGCCAAGGGGGGTAAAATGGTGTAAGAGTGAGGGGGTAATTTGTCCAGAGGGGTACAATGAGGTAAGACTTGGGCTGCCAAGGGGGGGTAAAATGGTGTAAGAGTGAGGAGGTAATTTGTTCAGAGGGGGAAAATGATGTAAGAGTTGGGCTGCCAAGGGGTTAAAATGGTGTAAGAGTGAGGGGGTAATTTGTTCAGAGGGGGCAAAATGATATAAGAGTTGGGCTGCCAAGTGGGGTAAAATGGTGTGAGAGTGAGGGGGTAACTTGTCCAGAGGGTGTAAAATGAGGTAAGAGTTGGGCTGTCAAGGGGGTAAAATGGTGTAAGAGTCAGGGGGTAATTTGTCCAGAGGGGTAAAATGAGGTAAGACTTGGGCTGCCAAGGGGGGTAAAATGGTGTAAGAGTGAGGGGCTAATTTGTTCAGAGGGGGAAAAATGATGTAAGAATTGGGCTGCCAAGGGGGGTAAAATTGTGTAAGAGTGAGGGGTTAATTTGTTCAGAGGGGATAAAATGATGTAAGAGTTGGGCTGCCAAGGGGGGTAAAATGGTGTAAGAGTGAGGGTGTAATTTGTTCAGAGGGGGTAAAATGATGTAAGAATTGGGCAGCCAAGGGGGTTAAAATGGTGTAAGAGTGAGGGGGTAACTTGTCCAGAGGGGTAAAATGAGGTAAGACTTGGGCTGCCAAGGGGGGTAAAATGGTGTAAGAGTGAGGGGGTAATTTGTCCAGAGGGGTACAATGAGGTAAGACTTGGGCTGCCAAGGGGGGTAAAATGGTGTAAGAGTGAGGGGGTAATTTGTTCAGAGGGGGAAAAATGATGTAAGAATTGGGCTGCCAAGGGGGGGTAAATTGTGTAAGAGTGAGGGGGTAATTTGTTCAGAGGGGATAAAATGATGTAAGAGTTGGGCTGCCAAGGGGGGTAAAATGGTGTAAGAGTGAGGGTGTAATTTGTTCAGAGGGGGTAAAATCATGTAAGAGTTGGGCTGCAATGGGAGGACTTTTAAGGAATTACCCCCCTCACTCAAATTGCCATGTAGGAGTGGGCTGCAATGGGCTGCAATGGGAGGACTTTTAAGGAATTACCCCCTTGACTGAAATTGTTATGTAAGAGTGGGCTGCAATGGGCTGCAATGGGAGGACTTTTAAGGAATTACCCCCTGAATGAAATTGCCATGTAAGAGTGGGCTGCAATGGGCTGCAATGGGAGGACTTTTAAGGAATTACACCGTGACTGAAATTGCCATGTAAGAGTGGGCTGCAATGGGCAGCAATGGGAGGACTTTTAAGGAATTACCCCCCATGACTGAAATTGCCATGTAAGAGTGAGCTGCAATTGGCTGCAATGGGAGGAGGGGTGAAAATGAGGTAAGAGTTGGGCTGCCAAGGGGGGTAAAATGATTTAAGAGTGAGGGGGTAGTTTGTTCAGAGGGGGTAAAGTGATGTAAGAATTGGGCTGCCAAGGGGGGTAAAATTGTGTAAGAGTGAGGGGGTAATTTGTTCAGAGGGGGTAAAGTGATGTAAGAATTGGGCTGCCAAGGGGGGTAAAATTGTGTAAGAGTGAGGGGGTAATTTGTCCAGAGGGGGTAAAATGAGGTAAGAGTTGGGCTGCCGAGGGGTTAAAATGGTGTAAGAGTGAGGGGGTAATTTGTTCAGAGGGGGTAAAATCATGTAAGAGTTGGGCTGCAATGGGAGGACTTTTAAGGAATTACCCCCCTGACTCAAATTGCCATGTAAGAGTGGGCTGCAATGGGCTGCAATGGGAAGACTTTTAAGGAATTACCCCCATGACTGAAATTGTTATGTAAGAGGGGGCTGCAATGGGCTGCAATGGGAGGACTTTTAAGGAATTACCCCCCTGAATGAAATTGCCATGTAAGAGTGGGCTGCAATGGGCTGCAATGGGAGGACTTTTAAGGAAGTACACCCTGACTGAAATTGCCATGTAAGAGTGGGCTGCAATGGGCTGCAATGGGAGGTGTTTTCAGGAATTACCCCCCATGACTGAAATTGTCATGTAAGAGTGGGCTGCAATTGGCTGCAATGGGAGGAGGGGTGAAAATGAGGTAAGACTTGGGCTGCCAAGAGGGGTAAAATGGTGTAAGAGTGAGGGGGTAATTTGTTCAGAGGGGGATAATGATGTAAGAGTTGGGCTGCCAAGGGGGGTAAAATGGTGTAAGAGTGAGGGGGTAATTTTGTTCAGAGGGGGTAAAGTGATGTAAGAATTGGGCTGCCAAGGGGGGTAAAATTGTGTAAGAGTGAGGGGGTAATTTGTCCAGAGGGGGTAAAATGAGGTAAGAGTTGGGCTGCCGAGGGGTTAAAATGGTGTAAGAGTGAGGGGGTAATTTGTTCAGAGGGGGTAAAATCATGTAAGAGTTGGGCTGCAATGGGAGGACTTTTAAGGAATTACCCCCCTGACTCAAATTGCCATGTAAGAGTGGGCTGCAATGGGCTGCAATGGGAAGACTTTTAAGGAATTACCCCCATGACTGAAATTGTTATGTAAGAGGGGGCTGCAATGGGCTGCAATGGGAGGACTTTTAAGGAATTACCCCCTGAATGAAATTGCCATGTAAGAGTGGGCTGCAATGGGCTGCAATGGGAGGACTTTTAAGGAATTACACCCTGACTGAAATTGCCATGTAAGAGTGGGCTGCAATGGGCTGCAATGGGAGGAGTTTTCAGGAATTACCCCCCATGACTGAAATTGTCATGTAAGAGTGGGCTGCAATGGGCAGCAATGGGAGGACTTTTAAGGAATTACCCCCCATGACTGAAATTGCCATGTAAGAGTGGGCTGCAATTGGCTGCAATGGGAGGAGGGGTGAAAATGAGGTAAGAGTTGGGCTGCCAAGGGGGGTAAAATGGTGTAAGAGTGAGGGGGTAATTTGTTCAGAGGGGGTAAAGTGATGTAAGAATTGGGCTGCCAAGGGGGGTAAAATTGTGTAAGAGTGAGGGGGTAATTTGTCCAGAGGGGGTAAAATGAGGTAAGAGTTGGGCTGCCGAGGGGTTAAAATGGTGTGAGAGTGAGGGGGTAATTTGTTCAGAGGGGTAAAATGATATAAGAGTTGGGCTGCCAAGTGGGGTAAAATGGTGTGAGAGTGAGGGGGTAACTTGTCCAGAGGGGGTAAAATGAGGTAAGAGTTGGGCTGTCAAGGGGGTAAAATGGTGTAAGAGTGAGGGGGTAATTTGTCCAGAGGGGTAAAATGAGGTAAGACTTGGGCTGCCAAGGGGGGTAAAATGGTGTAAGAGTGAGGGGGTAATTTGTTCAGAGGGGGAAAAATGATGTAAGAATTGGCCTGCCAAGGGGGGTAAAATTGTGTAAGAGTGAGGGGGTAATTTGTTCAGAGGGGATAAATTGATGTAAGAGTTGGGCTGCCAAGGGGGGTAAAATGGTGTAAGAGTGAGGGGGTAATTTTTTCAGAGGGTGTAAAATGATGTAAGAATCGGGCTGCCAAGGGGGGTAAAATTGTGTAAGAGTGAGGCGGTAATTTGACCAGAGGGGGTAAAATGAGGTAAGAGTTGGGCTGCCCAGCAGGGGGGGTAAAATGGTGTAAGAGTGAGGGGTAATTTGTTCAGAGGGGGTAAAGTGATGTAAAGTTTGGGCTGCCAAGGGGGGTAAAATGGTGTAAGAGTGAGGGGGTAATTTGTTCAGAGGGAATAAAATGATGTAAGAGTTGGGCTGCCAAGGGGGGTAAAATGGTGTAAGAGTGAGGGTGTAATTTGTTCAGAGGAGGTAAAATGATGTAAGAATTGGGCTGCCAAGGGGGTTAAAATGGTGTAAGAGTGAGGTGGTAATTTGTCCAGAGGGGGTAAAATGAGGTAAGAGTTGGGCTGCCCAGCAGGGGAGGTAAAATGGTGTAAGAGTGAGGGGGTAATTTGTTCAGAGGTGGTAAAGTGATTTAAAGTTTGGGCTGCCAAGGGGGGTAAAATGGTGTAAGAGTGAGGGGTTAATTTGTTCAGAGGGGATAAAATGATGTAAGAGTTGGGCTGCCAAGGGGGGTAAAATGGTGAAGGAGTGAGGGTGTAATTTTTTCAGAGGAGGTAAAATGATGTAAGAATTGGGCTGCCAAGGGGGTTAAAATGGTGTAAGAGTGAGGTGGTAATTTGTCCAGAGGGGGTAAAATGAGGTAAGAGTTGGGCTGCCAAGGGGGGTAAAATGGTGTAAGAGTGAGGGGGTAATTTGTACAGAGGGGTAAAATGAGGTAAGAGTTGGGCTGCCAAGGGGGGTACAATGGTGTAAGAGTGAGGGTGTAATTTGTTCAGAGGAGGTAATATGATGTAAGAATTGGGCTGCCAAGGGGGTTAAAATGGTGTAAGAGTGAGGTGGTAATTTGTCCAGAGGGGGTAAAATGAGGTAAGAGTTGGGCTGCCAAGGGGGGTAAAATTGTGTAAGAGTGAGGGGGTAATTTGTTCAGAGGGGGTAAAATGATGTAAGAGTTGGCGTGCCAAGGGGGGTAAAACGATGTAAAGGTGAGGGGGTAATTTGTTGTGATGGGGAAATTCTAACAATTATTATTTATATATATAGACCGTCAAGAGTTGGGCAAGCATCGATGGTCCGGATGATAAGGCGACGCAGCTGAGGGTACATAGGTTGTGGGTTCAAGACTGGCAGTCTTCAGGTATTGGGGCTAAAAGATTGAGGGGGTTAAATGATGTAAGATTTGGGCTGCCAGGGGGGGGGGGCTGCAATGGGAGGACTTTTTAGGAAAATGCAGCTCAAAACTCTTACGTCTTTTTGGGCTGCCTTGGGCTTCCAAGGGGGGTAAAATGGTGTAAGAGTGAGGGCGTAAAAGACAAATTAACCCCCCACTCTTACATCTTTTTTGGTCTGCCAAGGGGGGTAAAATGGTGTAAGAGTGAGGGGGTAAAAGACAAATTAACCCCCCACTCTTACATCTTTTTTGGGCTGCCAAGGGGGGTAAAATTGTGTAATAGTGAGGGGGTAATTTGTCCAGAGGGGGTAAAATGAGGTAAGAGTTGGGCTGCCGAGGGGTTAAAATGGTGTGAGAGTGAGGGGGTAATTTGTTCAGAGGGGTAAAATGATATAAGAGTTGGGCTGCCAAGTGGGGTAAAATGGTGTGAGAGTGAGGGGGTAACTTGTCCAGAGGGGGTAAAATGAGGTAAGAGTTGGGCTGTCAAGGGGGTAAAATAGTGTAAGAGTGAGGGGGTAATTTGTCCAGAGGGGTAAAATGAGGTAAGACTTGGGCTGCCAAGGGGGGTAAAATGGTGTAAGAGTGAGGGGGTAATTTGTTCAGAGGGGGAAAAATGATGTAAGAATTGGCCTGCCAAGGGGGGTAAAATTGTGTAAGAGTGAGGGGGTAATTTGTTCAGAGGGGATAAAATGATGTAAGAGTTGGGCTGCCAAGGGGGGTAAAATGGTGTAAGAGTGAGGGGGTAATTTGTTCAGAGGGGGAAAAATGATGTAAGAATTGGGCTGCCAAGGGGGGTAAAATTGTGTAAGAGTGAGGGGGTAATTTTTTCAGAGGGTGTAAAATGATGTAAGAATTGGGCTGCCAAGGGGGGTAAAATTTTGTAAGAGTGAGGCGGTAATTTGACCAGAGGGGGTAAAATGAGGTAAGAGTTGGGCTGCCCAGCAGGGGGGGTAAAATGGTGTAAGAGTGAGGGGGTAATTTGTTCAGAGGGGGTAAAGTGATGTAAAGTTTGGGCTGCCAAGGGGGGTAAAATGGTGTAAGAGTGAGGGGGTAATTTGTTCAGAGGGGATAAAATGATGTAAGAGTTGGGCTGCCAAGGGGGGTAAAATGGTGTAAGAGTGAGGGTGTAATTTGTTAAGAGGAGGTAAAATGATGTAAGAATTGGGCTGCCAAGGGGGTTAAAATGGTTTAAGAGTGAGGTGGTAATTTGTCCAGAGGGGATAAAATGATGTAAGAGTTGGGCTGCCAAGGGGGGTAAAATGGTGTAAGAGTGAGGGTGTAATTTGTTAAGAGGAGGTAAAATGATGTAAGAGTTGGGCTGCCAAGTGGGGTAAAATGGTGTGAGAGTGAGGGGGTAACTTGTCCAGAGGGGGTAAAATGAGGTAAGAGTTGGGCTGTCAAGGGGGTAAAATAGTGTAAGAGTGAGGGGGTAATTTCTCCAGAGGGGTAAAATGAGGTAAGACTTGGGCTGCCAAGGGGGGTAAAATGGTGAAGGAGTGAGGGTGTAATTTTTTCAGAGGAGGTAAAATGATGTAAGAATTGGGCTGCCAAGGGGGTTAAAATGGTGTAAGAGTGAGGTGGTAATTTGTCCAGAGGGGGTAAAATGAGGTAAGAGTTGGGCTGCCAAGGGGGGTAAAATGGTGTAAGAGTGAGGGGGTAATTTGTACAGAGGGGTAAAATGAGGTAAGAGTTGGGCTGCCAAGGGGGGTAAAATGGTGTAAGAGTGAGGGTGTAATTTGTTCAGAGGAGGTAATATGATGTAAGAATTGGGCTGCCAAGGGGGTTAAAATGGTGTAAGAGTGAGGTGGTAATTTGTCCAGAGGGGGTAAAATGAGGTAAGAGTTGGGCTGCCAAGGGGGGTAAAATTGTGTAAGAGTGAGGGGGTAATTTGTTCAGAGGGGGTAAAATGATGTAAGAGTTGGCGTGCCAAGGGGGGTAAAACGATGTAAGGGTGAGGGGGTAATTTGTTGTGATGGGGAAATTCTAACAATTATTATTTATATATATAGACCGTCAAGAGTTGGGCAAGCATCGATGGTCCGGATGATAAGGCGACGCAGCTGAGGGTACATAGGTTGTGGGTTCAAGACTGGCAGTCTTCAGGTATTGGGGCTAAAAGATTGAGGGGGTTAAATGATGTAAGATTTGGGCTGCCAGGGGGGGGGGGGCTGCAATGGGAGGACTTTTTAGGAAAATGCAGCTCAAAACTCTTACGTCTTTTTGGGCTGCCTTGGGCTTCCAAGGGGGGTAAAATGGTGTAAGAGTGAGGGCGTAAAAGACAAATTAACCCCCCACTCTTACATCTTTTTTGGTCTGCCAAGGGGGGTAAAATGGTGTAAGAGTGAGGGGGTAAAAGACAAATTAACCCCCCACTCTTACATCTTTTTTGGGCTGCCAAGGGGGGTAAAATTGTGTAAGAGTGAGGGGGTAATTTGTCCAGAGGGGGTAAAATGAGGTAAGAGTTGGGCTGCCGAGGGGTTAAAATGGTGTAAGAGTGAGGGGGTAATTTGTTCAGAGGGGTAAAATGATATAAGAGTTGGGCTGCCAAGTGGGGTAAAATGGTGTGAGAGTGAGGGGGTAACTTGTCCAGAGGGGGTAAAATGAGGTAAGAGTTGGGCTGTCAAGGGGGTAAAATAGTGTAAGAGTGAGGGGGTAATTTGTCCAGAGGGGTAAAATGAGGTAAGACTTGGGCTGCCAAGGGGGGTAAAATGGTGTAAGAGTGAGGGGGTAATTTGTTCAGAGGGGGAAAAATGATGTAAGAATTGGCCTGCCAAGGGGGGTAAAATTGTGTAAGAGTGAGGGGGTAATTTGTTCAGAGGGGATAAAATGATGTAAGAGTTGGGCTGCCAAGGGGGGTAAAATGGTGTAAGAGTGAGGGGGTAATTTGTTCAGAGGGGGAAAAATGATGTAAGAATTGGGCTGCCAAGGGGGGTAAAATTGTGTAAGAGTGAGGGGGTAATTTTTTCAGAGGGTGTAAAATGATGTAAGAATTGGGCTGCCAAGGGGGGTAAAATTTTGTAAGAGTGAGGCGGTAATTTGACCAGAGGGGGTAAAATGAGGTAAGAGTTGGGCTGCCCAGCAGGGGGGGTAAAATGGTGTAAGAGTGAGGGGGTAATTTGTTCAGAGGGGGTAAAGTGATGTAAAGTTTGGGCTGCCAAGGGGGGTAAAATGGTGTAAGAGTGAGGGGGTAATTTGTTCAGAGGGGATAAAATGATGTAAGAGTTGGGCTGCCAAGGGGGGTAAAATGGTGTAAGAGTGAGGGTGTAATTTGTTAAGAGGAGGTAAAATGATGTAAGAATTGGGCTGCCAAGGGGGTTAAAATGGTTTAAGAGTGAGGTGGTAATTTGTCCAGAGGGGGTAAAATGAGGTAAGAGTTGGTCTGCCCAGCAGGGGAGGTAAAATGGTGTAAGAGTGAGGGGGTAATTTGTTCAGAGGTAGTAAAGTGATATAAAGTTTGGGCTGCCAAGGGGGGTAAAATGGTGTAAGAGTGAGGGGGTAATTTGTTCAGAGGGGATAAAATGATGTAAGAGTTGGGCTGCCAAGGGGGGTAAAATGGTGTAAGAGTGAGGGTGTAATTTGTTCACAGGAGGTAAAATGATGTAAGAATTGGGCTGCCAAGGGGGTTAAAATGGTGTAAGAGTGAGGTGGTAATTTGTCCAGAGGGGGTAAAATGAGGTAAGAGTTGGGCTGCCAAGGGGGGTAAAATGGTGTTAGAGTGAGGGGGTAATTTGTCCAGAGGGGTAAAATGAGGTAAGAGTTGGGCTGCCAAGGGGGGTAAAATGGTGTAAGTGTGAGGGGGTAATTTGTTCAGAGGGGATAAAATGATGTAAGAATTTGGCTGCCAAGGGGGGTAAAATTGTGTAAGAGTGAGGGGGTAATTTGTTCAGAGGGGGTAAAATGATGTAAGAGTTGGGGTGCCAAGGGGGGTAAAACGATGTAAGAGTGAGGGGGTAATTTGTTGTGATGGGGAAATTCTAACAATTATTATTTATATATATAGACCGTCAAGAGTTGGGCAAGCATCGATGGTCTGGAGGATAAGGCGACGCAGCTGAGGGTACATAGGTTGTGGGTTCAAGACTGGCAGTCTTCAGGTATTGGGGCTAAAAGATTGAGGGGGTTAAATGATGTAAGAATTGGGCTGCCAGGGGGGTAAAATGACGTAAGAGTGGGTGCTGCAATGGGAGGACTTTTTAGGAAAATGCAACTCAAAACTGTTACGTCTTTTTGGGCTGCCTTGGGCTTCCAAGGGGGGTAAAATGGTGTAAGAGTGAGGGGGTAAAAGACAAATTAACCCCCCACTCTTACATCTTTTTTGGTCTGCCAATGGGGGTAAAATGGTGTAAGAGTGAAGGGGTAAAAGACAAATTACCCCCCAACTCTTACATCGTTTTACCCCCCTTGGCAGACCAAAAAAATGTAAGAGTGGGGGGTTAATTTGTCTTTTACCCCTTCACTCTTACACCATTTTACCCCCCTTGGAAGCCCAATGCAGCCCAAAAAGACGTAAGAGTTTTGAGCTGCATTTTCCTAAAAAATCCTCCCATTGCAGCCCCACTCTTACATCATTTTGGGCGGAAAAATTCAACCCGGGCAGTGAAAAGTGAAGTTTGTTAGTGAAAGTGAAGTTTGTTAGTGAAATGTAAAGTGTTGAAGTAGAACCTAGATTAACAGAGTGCTGAAGTAGAACGGATTGAAGTATTCATGATTAGGGTGTTGAAGTAGTGTTGATGCAGAACGTTGTTGATGTAGAGTGTGTATGCCAATAATGCCAATACAAATTGTATATATCTTATGAGTGGTTAATGTATCAGTATGTTGAGTGGTCTTTTAGTTTAGAGTGGTTATCCATTAGTGGTGTCTTGTAATACTTGTATTTGCGCGATTGTTCATTTGGTAAAAAAAATATTCTTTTCATGTTGATTTTTATTTATGTTTAGAAAATATTTTTTTTCCATAAGGTTACAATGGTTCTCATAAAATGCACATAGCAACAATGTTAATGGTATGCATAATATAATGACTTATGCTGTGTTTATGTTAATTGTTATTTTATGTAATTTGTTTGGAAATTTCGTGAGTATAAGTTGAAATCGGATACTATATGGCTGGTTTGTCCTTTTGTGTGAACAGTCATATTATTGGTTTGTGGTCCGAAATTGAAACAATTTTGTGTTTTGAGCCTGTAGGGTGTTGTTGAAGTAAAGCTGCTCCAATTCGGGTGTTTGAGGCGTTTGTTAAAACATGAAATTGTATACTTGCTTCTTGCATGGTAACAGCAAGTTGATGCTTTGTGGTTCTTCTCACTTCATCAAATATCTGTTGATGTTCTTTCGTCCTTTTGAACTGATTTTCTTTGTGTAAAAACTTTATAATGGTTGTAGTATTGGCGTCATGCCTTATACAAATTGAGCCAGGAAAATAGTTGTCCTAAACATTAACTCTGATTTCATGCTGTTTGCTGGTTCCAATTTTTGGAATCCAACTGTCCTTGATGTTAGCGAGGTGTCCAAGAAATTTGTCTTACTTTAGCGTAAATTTGGTTTCATCGGGCGCTGCCTTTAAGTTTTTGCTTCATAAGACTCTATAGTATTCTTTTAGGATTTCGCACATTTGTTCGTATAAGATTGTTTGTATGAAAACATCGTCTACATTCGTTATGATTGCGCTTTTTTGGATAAGTGGGTACAAAACGTGTGTTAATATGGTTGCAAAGGCTGCTCGTCTAATTGATACGCCGTAGAATAATCGTGTAAAGAAATTTTGTTCATTTGCAATGGTGAAGTGTGTATAATTTCATAGATTTATTGTCTAACATATCTGGTTATATGCACTATTGAAATCTGTGGTTGGAAAATTGTTCAATTTATTCTGGATAATTCAACATCTACTGATTCTATTGGCCAGTTGCATTTTGATTCATCGATCATGCTCTTTAGCTCTCTTGCGTCTAGTACAATTTTTAAGGATTCTCTTCTAAGAATTATAAATGTTTTTACAGTTGATAATTGCTCTTTGTGATCTGGTGATATGATATAGATCATCTAATAGCTTTTGTATTCGTTCTCTGAGGTTTATTGGTACCTTGCTTTTTCGTTGATTGTTAAAGACTAAATCTTAATTTGTTGGTAAATTAAAATTACTTTAGTTTTCCAACATTGAAGTTCGTTGTTGCATATACATTTCGATATTTCAGTATGATTCTTACCACTTTCTCGAAATGTTTTTGTATTAGATGTGAGTGTTGGAAATCAAACATTTGAACGAATTATATTTCTTGAGTGTCGTGCATGGTTATGTTAAAATTACATTTGAAATTTGGTTTTCTTTCATATGTTGCAGCTTGGTCTATCGTTTAGTTATGTTCAATATTTAGTATTAGGTCGATATCGTGTTAGTTTTTGTATGTCAATTGATATAGCGCTGAGATTAGATATAATGAATTGGTTTGATATACGTCCATAAAAAAATGTGTTAAGTGGTATAGTTTGGTAAATATAACCTATTAGTGCTTTGTTGATTGAAACTCTATGTTTTTTAATAGGTATAAATCAACAAAGCTTTCAATTTCTAGTGATAGGTCTCTGATATCGCCGAATGAAAGGTTTTGATATTTGCTATTGTTTCAAAATAGAGGAGGGATCTTTAGATTTTTCTTCCGTTTCACTTCTCATTTCTTTTGAATATTGGTATTGGGAATATTCAATACTTATGTTGGTTTGGTTCAAAATCCAAGGATTCTTTGTTACAGACTAGATATACTCTTGAACAAAAAACGGATACTCTTTTGTAGAGTTTAGGAAGCGTGTATAAAGTGGTTATCTTAAATTATGTCCTTGTTTATGGTTAATTTGTTTGTATTAACGTTTTTTGTTTCAATATCTTCTTTGAAGTAGTATGTTGTGATTACGCTGAGTGACTTAGAAATGAATTTTAAATGTCTGTTGAGGTTTTTGTCTGTTATTTGACATTCTTTCCGGTGTTAAATCTCACTGAAAGGTTCCTAATGTTTGTATTTTGGTGTTTTTTGCTGCTCTAAAGTTTTTGTAGAGTTTTAATTGTAAATTTGGGTTATTGTATTTTAATTCGTTCCACGTATCTCCGTTTAAAAGGTTTAGTGTTGCTCACGAGACTAATAGGAAATGTGTTTTTATTATTGGTTTTTGTTTTGTAGAGTCATTTTCTAGGGTTGAAAATTGAATCAATGCTAGTATTCAGGTCGGGTTACATTCAATTGTTATATTGGAGTTGCAGGTTTCCTCGTTTGCGTAGTTTATATTTACTTAGAATACGTTGGTCTTCATCTGATGATTCGGACAGTTATTGGACAGTCTCTTGTTTCATCTGTTATGGTTTCTATTTCTGTTATTATTACTGTTTTCATGGGGTGATCTGTTTCTCGAGTTGATTCTCGGTTTTTTTTGAATTACATCTGGAATTGTTTCTGGAATTGTTTTCTGGATTGTATCCAAAGTTCGCTTTATTGTTGTTTTTGTTTGACCTATGGAACCTGCTATTTCGACTTCTGTTATAACTGTTATATATTTCGGTACTTCTGTTGTATCTTCTCGAACGGTTGTGGTCGTTATTGTTGTAGTATCTTCTACTATGTGATCTGCTATTGCTTCTATTATTTGAGTATGATCTTCTATCATTACTTTGGTATCTTTGTGAACATCTGTTGGGGGTTCTACATCTGTGATTACTATGTACTGTTGATGACGAAGGTAATTGTCGACCGTTAACCTTAGTTGAGTTAACGAGTTTATTTGTCCGTTAGGTAAATTTTGGCTATTTCCCATATGTCCGTAAAACGATTTTTTTCTATCTTTGTTGTGGTTCTGTTTGTGGTTTTTTAAAGCATCTTTCATTTGTCCGAGTGAACTAAAATAACTACAAAAAAATTCAAATTTTGGTGTTCCCTAGAAAAATTTCCGGTCATAGGTTTTTTACATACCGTTTAGTACATTGCATACAACATTTTCAAATTGTTTAATATTATTTTGATCTAGGTTATCGATATTATTATAGAACTTTGACATTTGGTTTATATCTGTTTGTGGTTTAGAGGTGCTTTTGTTGACTTCATAAAGTCCTTTATGGCTATTTGTTATTGTCCTGGTTAGGTCCACTTGATCAATTTTATCTACTAATGTTTTGAATGGCATCTCTGGTTCTCTCGGGTGTTTATTTATGGTTTTCTTGCTTCGTTAATGATGCCTTGTTAAGCTCATTATCCAAATGTCCGATAAATGTTTGGTTCATCGCACTATTTTTGTAATCGTCAGCATATAGTGTATAGGCTGTTTTAACAAGTTTTTCGATTCGCAATACTAATGATCGTAGTGATTCGTTTGTATGTTCTTGTATCAGTTGTAGTACGTTTTTGTATGTTGTTTTGATTTCTCAGAGTCAGACATATCTGAAAATTCTTCAAAGAAAAACTTCCCATCTAGTTTGGTGTCACTCGTTAGAGTTGAATGCCATTTCTGTGCAGTTTCTTGTTGCGTGTGTAGTATTAATGTTGCTCTTTTTACTTTCAAATGATGGTGACCTGCTTTATTGACTTGTTCAATTTTGCTAGTAAATATCTTAGCTGCTACTACACTATTTAATTTTTTTCGACAGTGTATCCTGGGTATGTACTGCCGAATGTTTTAATGGTTGTCGGTACTGAACCATTAGAGGTTTTTGGTTCTAGTGTTAGTTCTTCGTGTATACTCAATGATGTTAATTGTTTAAAAAACGCTAGAGGTGGTTCGGTGACTGTCGTCTCCTGTTCCTCTGTTGATGTTGTTTCTGAATGCCTTGGTCTGAACTCCTCATTGTGTACTTGCTCTATTAAATACCTGGGGGTGTAACTTTCTATGAGTTGGTTCTAATTGGTGTTAAATTGCATTATTGTTTTGTTGAATTGGTCGAATGCTGGATCTAAGTTATGTTCTTGTTTTCTTTGTAGGTGTTAACTCATTTTGGTGAATTTATCTTCGAAGTTCTCTACTAATGTATGCGTGTGGTTCGTTACATTTCTGTTATTTCGTATTTTGTGTTTTTTAGTTCTCTTGCTATTTGTTTGTTATCTCTTTGGTCATTATAGTAATTAATTGTTAGGGTATTTATTGTATATTGTTGGTTATTTCCAAAACTAAAAATGTGTGATTTATCGAATCTTCTTGGTCGTTCGTCTATCGTTTGTTGTACTGAATATTCAAGTTTGTTTTCATGGTCAGATAGATAGGTCGATGGATGTGCATAATTATTTTTGTTTTGGAAAATGTTTGGTGTTACTTCTTTTTCATGCATTATCACTGATATCTGTGTGTTTAGAATTGGGAATAATTCGTTTGTTTTTTTTTGGAGTTGACATTGATGTTATATTTGTTGTAGATATCAATATTGTTGTCCTGCATGTTCTCGATCAATAACGCTGATGTCATTGCCTGGTCCTGCAATGTAGCTTAGACCGCTTGAATTTTTCTTCAAAGATTGGTGATTTATAATTGTTATCCCAAAGTTGTTTTAATTCTGTCTTAATTCTGTCTGTGTTCCTGTTGCGTATTGTTCTCCAAATACTTTTCGTCTTTCGTCGATATATTCATTATTATCTAGCCAGAAAAGATATTAGAATTCCAATAATATTTCTAGAGTATCTCATGCTGTTTCATCGTTGATTCCGTTTCTAGATCAATGGGACTTTTCAGCCAATTTTTGAAGTTTCTAATCTCATCTCTCTGTTTATCGTTTACAGACGGTTTTTGTTTTTTGCTATTTTCTGAGAAGTTGTTTGTTGTTTCCTTCATTAATTTATATTTCGAATTGGGTATTGCCGTTATCTTGCTACTATCTTGTTTCAATACGTGTCTATGTAGACATAACCGTAATGTGTCATTTAAACTGATTTCGTTTTGCTTATTATAATTTGTAGTTGAGTTTCCTTTTTCGTCTCTCAATATAAACATATAGTTTTTGTTTCTCCTGTCATTGGTCAGCACTTTTGAGGGTATGTAAAGTGCAAGAGGGTTTCTTTGCAATGCTTTTGGCTTTATATGTCTTATTTCTTTAAATAGGTATAATTTCAGGTTGATTTATTAGAATTCAAAAAATTATTTTGTGGTTATCTGGCGAACATTCAGGACCAATCTCAGATGATATTAACGATATATTGCTATTCATCGTTATCGATTGTTGGTATTGATGATTGTTTATCAATGGTTATCGATAAAATGTTTTTATTTATCTGGTTATATAACTAATTTCGTTTTCGAAAATAAATAAAATTATGGCTGAGTTTCTGTTTGCTGCCAAAAGTGTTCGCAACAAATAAGACGTGATCTAGTCTAACCTTTTTAGAAGATATTCCAGATATTCTTATGGGCGTCTCAAAACTAATGATAATACTAAGGCTTACCTGACTATTTAAAGTTCTATGTCTCCAGTCTGTTACTCTATGATAGGAATATTGGTATACGGTGCACAGGCCCCAATGCTACGGTCTGAACTATATCTCAATCTATAGTTCACGAAAGGAGTATATATATATATATATATATATATATATATATATATATATACTTTATTGTTGATTCGGGTCTGATTCAAACAGTAACCAGCTGGAAGATTGAAGAGATAAAATAGTGAAAATTGGACAAGGAATATTTATATAGTCAACTAATCACAATCGAGCATTTAGAGTTAAATCTGAATTTATTGTTTCTTTAAAAAAATTTTCGAATTAAATATTGTATGTCAACCAATATTGATTCCAGAGTGGCTATTTTTAAGTCTCGCACAATGCTCACTATAGGTTTTGTCTTAGAAAGTATGGGCTCCTAGTGCACCTTTCATAAATCTATTCGGAAACAGTTAAAATTTAACAGGTAATCAATGCCTTTTACCCATTTAATCAGAAAAAAAACGTTATTTAATCGCTGGATAGATTTGTGTGGCATTTGAGCTCTGTTTAATTTTAAATGAGACTGAAGTTAGTGAAATGCGTTACATCGAGAGAAAAATTGTTTAAAACCTAATAATTATCAAAAAATTGAAGGCACTTTTTGAATTTTTATAGAGCTTATCAATCTAATCAAATTTATTGTTGACAGAATGATTCTTTAAAAATACCATTTTTTTTTACTTTTTCTTGAAACAAGTGTTTCAAAAATGTTATCAATGCTAAAGTTCATATGAAACATTCTGTTTAGGTTCGAGAGAAAAATTGGTATAAAGCAAAAAAAATGGACAAATTGTTTGGGTTTCATACAGGTGTTGCTTTCAGTAGGAGTGCCGTTGTGCTATAGAAGGAAGTTTAAAAAATGGAAGGCTTATAAAAGAGATCATTTATTATTTTGACCCCGAAAAAGAAAAGTTTGAGCTTTTGGATCAAAAGAATACCTAAATATCTCCGATAAAGCATGGGCGCCTAGTGCGTCTTTCATAAGAGTATTCAGAAACATTTATTATTTAACAGGTTCTGAATGCCTTTTAACCATTTAATTTAAAAAAACGTTATTTTATCGCTACGCAAAACGTAAGATCAATTGTTCTTCGTCTTTTAAGCGTGTATGGTCCTGCTCAACTTGCTACTGCCCTTGGGTCTGTGTAGTATTTGAGCCCATTTAAAGTTTAATGAGACTGATGTCAGTGAAACGCGCTAATTCAAGAGGAAGAAATGTTTAAAATATTATATATATCAAAAACTGGAGGGCACTGAAAGCTCTTTTTGCTTCTTAAAGTGCACACTGACCTATTCAGAATTTTGCTGCAAATAATGAACCATTAAAACGATCAATTATTAGTTTTTTTGGAAAAAAACGACTGTTTCTGATAATTCAATGCTAAATTTGCTATGAAACTTTCGGTTTATGCCCGAGAAAATTTAACTTTATCCAAGAAAACTATATAGACACTTTTATTTTATTAATAACCGCTTTTTTACAGAAGTGATGGGCTGACAAAACTGATTATTTACGGTTTTCACCTTAAAAAAACTAATATATGAATTAATAATGATAACACCTCCAATAATAAAATTAATGATAAAATAACTCGTACCTATGAACAGAACTTAAGCGGAGAGTTACATGCGCTCTACATAAGCAGCTTAGAGTGTCTTCCTGCTAAGAACGACGTTTTAAAGGATGGCAAGGCTTAAAAAAATTAACCATTTACGACTTTGACTTCGAAAAACCAAGATCTCAGTTTTAAAGAATGGGAAGGCTATGAAAAGTGACCATTTACGGTTTTCACCCCAGAAAGGTAAAGTTTGAGTTTTTGGTTGAAAATCAATACCTACATATCTCCAATGATAACATTGACAACATAACTTATATCTCTGAACAGAAGGTAAATTGAGAGTTAGAATACGCTGTATATAAGCACTATAGGAGGCAATATTTGTACACCTACTGTACATCAAATTGGTTTCAACCATTTTTACTCTTGTAATAGGTGTCCAATGAGGCCGTAATTGACTAACCGGTAAATGAGTGGCTTTTTTAGGTTTCGCACAATTCTCACTATGGGTTTCATCTCAGAAAGTATGGGCTCCTAGTACGCCTTTCAGAAAATTATTCAGAAACTTTTAATTTTTAAAGATAATCAAAGCCTTTTACCCATTCAACAGAAAAAATTGTTAGCAAAACGTAAGATCAATTTTTCTTCGTCTTTTAGGCGTATGGTCATGCTCAACTTACTAACGCCAATGGGTTTGTATAGTATTATAGCCCTATTTATTATTTAATGAGACTGATGTCAGTGAAAAGCCTTAAAACAAGAAAAAAAGAATCAAGATATAAATCAAAACTGGAAGGCACTGGAGTATCCTTTCGCACTTTTTATAGTGCTTGCTAACCTATTCAGAGTTATGATGGACGAAATGAACCATAAAGCGATAATTTATTACTTTTTATACAAAACAGTTTTTCAAATAGGTTATCAAAGCTAAAGTTTCTGTGAAACTTTCTGATTAGGCTTGAGAAAAATTGTTTTTTGGAAAAGAATTTAGACAGATTGTTTTTCCACCACTTGTTTTACATAAGGCAAAGTCTGACAAAGTCTGACCAAAAAACATTAAAGTTTGAGTTTTTGGATCAAATTGAGAACCTACATTTCTACAATGATAACAATGACAACATAACAAC
>NW_027452099.1:0-25523 GCF_964194025.1 Convolutriloba macropyga
TAGCACGTTACTATGTGAAAATAATTCACGTGCGTTTGGAAGTAATAAAACATATACTCCCACTAAGCTAGGGGGCCGAAACGGAACAGATCCAAATATTTTTAAACAAAATGGTCGAGCAATAATTTTGCATAAAAAGATAAACGCGACTACAATAATGATTTCAAGTTTTGGTCGAGAGCAGTTGAACAAAAATCAGTTAAATTAAGCGATTTTTTTACTGAACCAATTTTGTTACAGTTTCACAAAAACCGGCTCAAGCGCTCTTATATGAACTTTGCTGGGACCCAGAAAATATGCCAATAACTTAAAAGTTAAGATGAAAACTAAAATCTTACATGTTTCGTTGTATCATGTTAATCGGCAAATATGCCTCCATTCTATTTTTTTGTTTTCAAGTTTTGGTGACAGCACTTACAGAAATTATGAACAGTTTTTACTTAATGGATGTTTGAATAATCAATATAAAAGATTTTACAAACAAACTGAGATTGACTTTTCATCATTATTTTATTTAAAAATGATTCCTTGACAAAAAGCGAATACTTTAAACTTTATGTAGAATAATGTTGACGAAAGCTTTAAAACCTTTGATCAACTCTTTGTCGAGTTTTCATTTAGATTAGTTTTTTTCAGAAAAATTATTTTAGTTAAATACTTGCTTGCAATTGTGTGTTTTAATTTTATTTCGGGGCTTTTACTGCAAGATAATTTACAAATTATGAATGTAAACAAAAAGAAAATCTCAGAGTATCCGTTATAAAAGTTAACAGAAACTAGGCGAAAATTTTCATGTGCGTAATTATGAAAACAAAACGAACAAATTGGTGAATAAGACAAGTACATTAAATTTGATAAGCAATTTAAATGAATTCATGGACCTTAAAATGTTTTTTAGCAAACCATCAAACTTTTGTCATGGCCATTTTCCTTGCAATCGTTGAAAACCTACCAGTTATTTGGCAACAAAAATACTTAGTTCAAAAATAATAATTTTATGAGTTGTTTTGGAAATGGCAGTCAACTGGCTTTTAAAAAATCAAGTGTTTTCTCTTTATTTCATTTCGACTTTTTTATGATTCCAATTTGTCGCTAGATTTAACACCCGCTTCCACTGTTTTTATCTCTGTGAAGCAGAAACATTCGCACAATTTTGTTCTTTTATCACACTCTTGTGTTATTTTTGTCTATAACAAAAAACTAGCTTGATTTTTTTCATTTTAGAACAAAGCAATTTTTAACGCTCAATCTAAAGTTGTAATGATAAAAACATTTGTCAAATTGAAATTTCAATTTTTGAACAACACACATTTTGTTCTAAATCAAATTTAATTGAATAGCTCATAGTTACATTTTTCAAATTAACAGCGCTACTTGAAATTCAAAAATAAAATGCAATATTTTTTGTTTTTTCATGCGGATATTTTGACTTAATCCTGATAATTTTGATTGCTTTGTTTTCTATAAACCGTGCTTTTTTCCTGAGGACGTTGAGTTCGGTTAAACCACAACGAATTTCCATCCAGGTTAACATAAATTTGTTTACGTTTTGGAACAACTGGTCAACACCTTACACCCAAACAAGTTGTAATTATGTTCATTTATTGTAGTACAGTTTTGCATATTCAAAAATATTATTGGTTGAACGTTACCGTCATCATGTTATAGAAGGGCATAGCTCAAATAAGGTAACATAGCTGGCAGATTGCCAGAAAATAGCCGCAATAGCTTTGTAGATCTGCAGTCTCGAAAAAACAGTAAAAAGGCAGACCAAAAAAATTCGTCTTTTCATTGAAGGCCGATAGGTTATATTTTGATTTAAAATCTGTATAAGTTTTTGCTGCCTCTAATAGCTGCTCTCAAATAACCTTCATTCAGAGTGACACACACCCATTTGACCTTATCTCTTCGAATTAAAGTAATTCAAAGTCAATTTCAAAGTGAGGAAGTCATTTTTGATAGTGAGGTAAGTCACGTGTGACCAAAAATTTAATCTTGCGACTGAACAAAAAAACTCGCTCCACTAAGAGCGAAAAATGACGTCACGCACGCATTTGAGTTGAAATTGCATGAACGAATGAACAAAAAGCAGATTTGAAGTGGTTGTGACGTACGCGACGACGAAATAAAAAAACTTAACAGGACAAGTCGTGACGTACAATTCAAAGAATTTTCATTGACTAAACAGAAAACTAGACCTAGAACGGACTAGCACTGAATTGGGAAAAACAATTCTAAAAAAATCAGATAAAAAAATTTAAAAAAACTGAAAATTAATGTCAAAATGCCGCATGTGAACAAAAAAGCCACTAGCGAGAAAAGGAAATTTGGTTTCCATTTGGATTGGAAAAGCCATTTAGAAAAAAACCGATCCAAAAAGTCGCAAAAAAAAGAGTAAAAATCAAAGTGAAATTGCCGCATGTGAACAAAAAACCACTAGCGAGAAAGCGAATTTTTGTTCAAGCACCGTTTTCTCACTCTACTTTAAATTTAGAGCGAAAAAATTTCACGCCGCAAAACCACTCGCTTTCTCGCTCTACTTCCTGTTTCGGCGTGACGAAAATCACTACTCCAATTTGACTTCAAAAATCATGAAAATGTGTGAACAGATCTTTAAAAAAAGACAGCGCCCCAATACAATTCAAATTCTTTGAATTGTAAAAAACCAAGAGAAGGCCAATAATAGCCCCAGCTATCGATGTGCGGCTATTAATAAAGTTTTTCTGAAAAGTTGACGAATTTGAAAAAAATACTTCCTTTTTACTGCTTTTAAATTAAAGATAGCCTTGGTAAGATAGATCTCTTGCATTTCAAGTTATTTATGATTTCAATTATTAAATAAATTACAAAATGGTGAAAATTGATAAATACATAAATCACGATGTAAAAAAAAATAGCGCATGCGCTTGTCGGATGCAAATAAATTGCGCCCAAGTTAAGGGGGCACAAGAGAAATTGATCCCAGTTTTCTAAAACAAAACTGCTTAAAATTCTTAAATTTGCTTCAAAAAATATTGTAAACAATTATGTAATCATCAGCCGACTAATGTCGGACGAATTGCACGCGAACGACTGGTTAGGCAAACATTTTCGAACAAGGCATAGGCTACATAAACTTTTTTGGCGAAAACTTTTGACTAGTGAGGGGTTCGAACCCGCGACCTCTTTGATGCAATTAATTAAACTATGATAACTACCCCTTACCTAAGTGGGTTTCTCTCGGGCTTTGCGTGGAAAATTCCATAAATGATGGGGTTTGCAATCACACTGGCCATTTGAAACAAATTGAGCAATTCATTCAGAATTCGAACTGCGAGAGATTTCTTGACAGCTTCGTTTTGCTCCTCAGAACCGGTTCTATAAGCCTCAATTGCAATTGAGATGTAAAAGGGAGTCGAACAGCAGATGTATGTGATCACAAAACAGGCTGTCATTGAGACCATCCTCTTCCTGGCCCTCTCCAAGTGGTCATTGTTGCCTGAATTGCGTAGGTGGATGCGGTTGGTGTTGGCTCTGATTGTACCTTTTGTCATCATCTCAATTTTGGCTTCTTCATTCGCTGAAAAAGAACATCTTAACATCACAAATGGTACCAAACACAAAATTTCAACCTCATGATGAGGTATAGGTCACGTGACTATTATTGAAGTCACTGCGAACTTCTAGTGTTTATCGAGATATTAGGTCAGTATTTTGACGTAACCTTGCTTAAAACACTCACGTGTACATTTTTAAATGCCGAAAGTCTGCAGCGCCAGATGTCAAAATACCAGAATTTACTACTTAGCCAGAAGTTGAATTTCGTCGACTTTCGTCATTTTAAAACGTGCGCGTTTCGTGTTTTAAGCATGGTTTAAGCGACTCTGCAGAAATCACTTCGAAATTCTGACTTAATATCTCGAAGCGCTTCGCGGTTCTCGATAAACGCCAGAAGTTCTCAGTGACTTCAAGCAGAGTCACTTAACCATTACTTAAAACACGAAAAGGGAAAGTTTTTAGATGTCAAAAGTTTATGGAAGCCAAGCTATACAAGTTTTTTCGGTATTTTATCTTCGGACTCTGCGTACTTGCGGCATTTTATAGCAAGCGCGTGCGTTTTAAATTATTTTATTGGATCTTTTCCGTTTGTGCCCCCCCCACCCCCAGTGCGTTATGCACCCCCCATTACAAAGCGCGTGTCTTTTCATAGTAAATATTTATGTAAAAATATGACACGTGCGTTTGGGGGGTGCAAATAATATGCACCCAATAAGCTGGGTGGGCACAAAGGGAAAAGATCCATTTTATTTTAACAAATAATCATTTATTTTTCATTTGGGCTCAACGAAATTTTTTGAGCATATAGATATGTTGATCTTCACAATTTCCGACATCATATAAAAAATGATTAGAAAGTAGAAAAACATCTACTCTACCTGGTTTCAGATCAGTCATCATTTTTTAAAATATTTTGGCACGTTTTCTATTTTCATTAGCATCCATCGTAAGATGATGGATGAAAGTCGGCCGGCTGATTACCTCAATGAAATGTTAGACGGTTGAGAGACAACCTAATAAGTTGTTCATAAGATAAGCTTGATAAGAAGCTCTTGTACAACGAATGTATTTTTATCAGCATTTTCATCCTCATACGCATTTTGGGGACAATTACCTTCCAAATAAAATATGGCAGGCGAATTTTGATTTTTAAAAAGCTTAGAATAATTCATCATTTGGAAGGCAAAAATTGACGGGTCCCTAAAACAAGGACAGATATTAATTACCCATCTTTAAAATGAAAAGCGAAAGTTAGAGGATAAGTAAATGAGAGACCTTCAACAACTGATCTCAAAATTTTCGCCCGAATATCAAATTGACACAATTTCAATCGCCCGAATTTTCTCAATTTCTGGGTAAAAATAGCATATATTTAGGAAACCTACAACTAGCTCTTGCAAACGAAAAAAGGGGCGAAAATGGGTAACATTTAATAACAAATTTTCACATCGAAAAACATTGAGTTTTATGAGCATAATATCATTTATCCCTTATGTTTCTGCAGAATGAATATTTAAAAACAAGAGCGATTCGAATATTCCGGTTCCTCAAAATCAATTTTAATTTTTGCTTGATTTTCTATAACTCCCTTCGACTATTGAGGTGTCAGTTGATTTTCCCTGGATTTCTTGAAATTTGCTAGATCTAAACTGCTCTCTCTCTCTCCTTGACCATTTCAGGCAGATGACATCTCTTGTTGGCAGTAACTAGTGCATACAAAAAACGAGTTAATTTGACTCGGTTCTTTTTTCAAATTAAGTCGCGGGAAAAAAGAAAAAAACTATCAAGTACTGCAATAATAGAAAATTTGGTAGTGTTGCAATTCAATTATCAAACCAAACTCTGAAAAGACTTTTGTTGCTTTATACCAACGAATAAATAATTTGAGACTCAAGGATACAAATTTCTCCCGTACAATTAGGTCGTTTCTTTTAACATAACACTGCATGTCTGGAAAAACGTTTCGCAGGCAACCTCGCCATACAAAATTGACAAAAATATCGAATCTCATTATGCACTAAGGCAGAAACTGTTTTTCGTCCAATTATTTGTCTTTATCTGACCTCAAACAAAATTTGTATCAATTATAACGTTATTGTGTTCTCTTTTATACGATTATAGCCTGACCAATTTTTTGTTTGATGATTTTAATTTCCTCAAAAACTAAGTAAACAAGTAAATCCTGGAAAGAATTATGTCGCAGCGCACCACCTCTCATAGAGCTCTGCTACTGAATTTCCAACACTGCTGACTAGCATACCATCATACTGTAAAGGGCAGTTTTTATTGGGTGATCTGGGGCCTTTTCTTTACCCCCTCTAACCCCACCCAACCCGCCTCCTACACAATATTCGATCACCGGTTGTTTAAGAGCAATTTACCTATTTTAGGTATTTTGATCTAAGCTTTTAAATCTCGCCTCAATTAGATATCCTGAAAAGAAAATTTGAAAGAACTCATCGGTGAAATTGAATGGCAAATTGAACGCCAACAAAACACGCCAACAAGAAATACATCAAATTCAAGTTGAAAACTCTTGAAGGTGTTGTATTGGATTGCAATTGTAGTGGCCTGATAGCCGAGAGGTAAGGTGTGTGATTCACACGCCAATGATTGACAGTTCAATCCCCTGCCTCCGTGAAGTTGTCTGTGTGAGGATGTGCTCTTAATTAACCATAGCTTCAGGTTGACCATAGCCTGACCAATGTTGGCTGCAATAATGGTACCACGTGAAAGTTTCAGACGCAAAAAAAGTGGACATAGTCACCAAAAAAGAGCAACGCTGCGCATAGAAATAATAGTCTGAAATATGGGGAATACTACGAAAAAGGGCAGCTGAGAACAGGCTACTGTAGGCCTAATGCTGCTCCGCTGCGATTACGCAGGAACGAAAATCATTAATTATTAATTACTCTAATTTGCTTTCCAAAAACAAATCATCGGTACTTCTACCAACCCAATAAAAACAAGCAAAGGAACTTGTATCTCTATTCATTTCATGCCAGCCTTGCTGTGCAAAATTCTTTTGGCGACAATAATCACAACAAGCTAAATCGGGTTGAGTTTTGGCTAATTTCACCTAAAACTTAGCCAAAATTAATAAAAAGCAAACTCTAGATAACAAATCTTGAAAACATACAAAAGTTGAAAACCGTCCAAAACATACTTATAATCTCTGCACGTCTTACTTTTTTCCTGATTTCATTTACTTCACCCGAGCAACAAATAGCGAAAATGCTTGAATACAGTAAATAGACACAAAATGATTGACTGGAGGCAGAAGAAAAACATGCGAACGATAGAAGTAAAAAGAGGGTGAGAAAACTAAAATAAAGCTACAAAATGTTATCAATACTGTTCAACATTTATCAATACGTTTACAAAAGTTTGAATTTAGCGAACTATGCCGACTGACAATGCTAAAGGCAAAAAGTTTGGTTACCTGCATTGATCAAATAAGCCGGTTAAAGTTATTTGAAGTTCAGAAGCTAACACGCTAGTTAAATTTTTATTGTTTTTAAAGTTTTCTGCTCTAGCTTTTTGAAAGTTTATATTCGATTTAGAACTTAATCTGTGATTTTTTTGCTCTCTTTATTGTGCAGTGTATTCGATCAGAAGCAATATCCTGAAAGAAAAACAGAAAAAGTCTGAAATTAACCCAAAAATTATAAGATTTCATAGATCATATTTCTATTTCAGAAACAATTGATAAAAAAACTTCACGTTTAAAATTGTTCAAATACTAAATAAATATCATTAAGCGCATGCTATGATCATATTTATATTCACAGTATGTTCACGGCACGAACATTTATTTTTTCTTGGACTATGAGGATTTTCAAATTAATAATGATAATTCTCAAACTATATTGAAATGCTCGAACTTGGTGATGCCACTCATCACAAGATGGGCTTGAATTTATCAAAAGCTCCATAAATTTACTGGGAGAGGAGATTTAGTTTGACTAATATGATTTTGTCCAGGATTCAAATAAAGAAATCATTGTAGAACAGGTGTCTTTTCTTAAGCCATTTGTCTGGACAGGCACTGTCTCTTCCACAATTCTGGATCGCATCAAGATAGAAACAGTTCCCTCTTTGATTCTTATATTTTTTACAAAGCTTTAGTTGCCAAATTTAACAACGCCGTTGCTCAGAAGTCAATGAACGAACATACAAGAAGATTAGTTGTTTATTTTCGATTGAAAAGTGGATCTATTTTGCTTCGCCCCTCCCCACTCCCTCCCCCTGCCCCCTCGCCCCCTCTCCCCCCGCCACTTCCACCCGGCAGCTTAGCCGTCATCTAATTTTTATATCATCAAGATGCACGTGCTTGTTTCATTTACATTGCAACGTACAAAGTGCTATATGAAGATAGAATCTGTAAGTGAGGGCATAAAAGCAAGTCACTGGCCGCAACAGAATCGATCCTGAAATTTTATGGACTTAGATACCCAGGGTCATATTGGTGTTTGTAAGCATAAATTTTCTCTGAAAGACAGATGTGAGGAAACCGAGGTCATTTGAAAGCGAGGAAATGTTTCGAATCTATTCTGTTTCGGCCCCCAGTGTTTTTTATGCCCCTAATTAAAAATTATATGTTGTTATATAGCTCGTTACTAGGTAAAAAATAGTGCCTGCGGGCGTAAAAAATATAAGCCCGTTAAGCTGGGGGAAACAGAATAGATCCAATGTTTCCTTTTACCCATGATTAAGATGTTTGCTCTAAAAAACAAACAGATTGCCTGCAATTAGCGCCATTGATTCTCATCCCACCAATTTGGATTGAAGGAACAGTGAAACAGTAATAAAAATTGATTGTTGTACAAAAAATATTTTTGAAGAGCGAACTATTTTGATTGGATTTCGTACTTATGAATACTCATTTTTCTTAATGAGAGGATGCATGTATTAGTATCAAAACCAATGAGCATTAGAGATGTTAACTAAGGCTTATCAGAATCACAGTTTATAAAGCGGGCATCTAGAATTGGACTTCACAGGTTATTTCCGTTTCTATTTTGGTTTCAATTTTCGGTACAGATTCTGTTCATTTTTAAGTGTTTCTGCGTACCTTGTGTGAGTTAATTTGAAGTATAAGCATCCATGAATTCTGTGAGTTCTTTTATGCGATATCTTGTGGTTTGATAGTCATGGAAAGAAACATCTTGTTGTGCATATCCAATTATTCCCTTTACGAGTGTTAGATGGTGATTCAAGGGGTTTTGTATTAGTATTTGGATAAATGACTGATAGGGATATTCGAGATTATTTATATCCATTATAGAGAAGAACATGTTTTTTCGTAGTGGTATGAATGAAAAGTCAGATGCATAAAGGACAGTACCATTTGCATATTTATTCTTACATCCATATGGGGTTAAAGAATAAGTTAAAATTCGGTGTTCAGAGGGTGTAATAATCGTGAATAGTACGGAGGTGTTTTAATTGAAGAGTTATAAAACATTGAAGAGTCATAGTGATTCTATATCATTTTTATCTTTGATCTCAAGTGTATGAGAGAACATTTTATTGAATCGACATGTTTTTCTAGGAAAGGTGTACCTAGAATATTAAATTTTATGGTTGATAAATGAAACGTGAGTGCAATTGAAGTGTTCTTGAGAGTTTGACTCTCCGTTACGTCCGGATATAGTGTAAGTTTTATTGTTTCAATTGACTGTAATTTAGAATTATTTGCTGCTGAGAGAATAAATGTTGTTGCTTTTAACTGTAATTTGTAGTATTTTTTGATTTCATTCCAGGTGTCAGTTTTTATTATATTAAGATTGCACCAGAGTCTAGCAGAAAATCTATTTCTAGATGCGGTGGAGAGATTTTTTTCTTATGATTGGGTGTTCGTTGTGTTTATATTGTAAGTGGAAGTACCCATATATTGTTTTTACATGAAGTAGAAAGAATGTATTCTTCTATGAGAGTATTACATTCCTCCTGGCAAATGAAATATTCATCTTGGGTTTCCTGGCTTAGTTCTAAAAGTAATTCATTAAACTGTTGCTCGAGCAGTGTTTCCTCAGAGTCATTTGGTGTGTCGTTATTTTCAGTATTGGACGTAGTGTTGTTCGATTATTTTTAATCTAGTAATGAATTAATAAAATTCTTAACATTACAAAGTCTATTTCGTGAGAACGGTCGTCGTGAACGATTGCCGTCTCAATTATAGTGAGGTGATTGTGGTCTAGAATTATATTGGGAATTATTTTGAATATTTGGTCTTGGGTATGGTGAACCGTTTCTACTCGGTGGTTTAAAATTGCTGTTCCCATAGTAGGATTTTGAGTTTTTTTGTGAGAAATTATTTGGTCTTCTCTGTCTTGAATTATTTCGATGTTCTCTGTTATTGCTGCGAGGGCGATGTGAAAACGGTAGTGGTTTACCTGTCATGTTTTTCGATGAGACTTGTCTGTTCGGGAGATTTTGATTGCATTTCATTGCTTGATTGAAAATTTGTTTTTGAAAATTAGGTTTATCAAGTGGTTTTGTATACATTTTTTCAGGGCACGTAGAAAAGTCCTGAACGTGAACATTTTTTGCAGAATTTTGGGAAAGTGGTTTTCCTTTAAAGTTAGGATCGTTTGAGTACTTATGTCGCACTACATTTATCCCGTGAGCAATATCTTGTTCCATTGTGTGTATGTCATCTACTGTGAGCTTATCTATCTCAAGGGAGGGATTATTATTTGAGGGTGGAGTTTGTGTTTAATTTGTGTCGGTCAATATGTGTTCTTGTAATATATTCTGGGTGTGTTTTTCGACCAGTTGTGCAAGTAGAAGTTGTGGTTCCAGTGCGGTTGATTTGTGATTTGCAATCTTTTTAAGTGCTACCCTAGCTAGTTGTGGATCGAGTGCTTTGAAAAGTGCGTCACTCATTTGTGCATTTCGCAAATCTGGGGCAAAGTTAACATATGCTTTTCGAGTCATTTGTTCTATTCTAGGTGCTAACTTTTTAATTTGTTCACCAGAAGCACGTGTTGTGCTTTCTAGTAATAATTTCGCTTGTGTTTTCGATTGTTGGTTACCAAATGTTTTCTGGAATTCACGGTAAAACGCTCGCCAGTTCTTTTTTATATCTGGCGGAAGGTGTGAATACCACTGTTGTGCTGGTCCTATTAGGGCCGTTTATATCATGGCAATTCGTTTCAAGATCCAGGTTTCATGAAATAATGAATCAGTCTGCTCAGGTCCTGCTGTCTTTACCATATTTGCTGTGTTAGCATTTAAAAATCTTCTGTCTTATAGGTAGGATCAGTACCGTCAAACGGTCTTAAAACTGTTGCATTGGTACCAAGCTGACTAGATAGGGAGACATCATCTGTGTATTCCTTCGGACTACAATGGGTTTGGTGTTAAAGTGTACGGAGTTCTGTCTGCGTAGACGTGGTAGAGGTGTGTTTACATTCGGTAATATTGGTATAGTTGTGTTTAATGGAACTGAATTTTGTGTCAATTCAGTCGAGTTCACAGGTTGTCTGTGTTGATGATTTTGATAAATATGTGTGTTGTCGGTGGTATTAGTAGTAAAATTATTATTAGTGTTATTATTGTTGTTATTTTGTTATATTCTTCTGGTCATTATCTTCAAGATCAATTAGTGTGTTCACCGTATGTGATGAAAAGAGTATTCCATCATCTAACAATGTTGAGTTGAAATCTGTTTCGGTAGTTTCGTTCAAACGGTTTTCCGATTGTTGAGGATGGATAAGTGTATCCATATTTTCAATTGATGAAGATTCCAGAGAAGTATTTGTGTTTTCTGGAGTGTTTGTACAAGTGAATGGTTGTGTTTCCGCATTATAGTTTTTAATTTCTATATTATGGTGGTTAATGGATAATTTTTGAACTAATTCGGATGGTATTTCTGGATTGTTTACAACGTTTTGTAGAAACCAACTTGGGTCATAAATATAATGGAGTATTTCTGGCAATTTAGGTATTGTTCGTGGTTAGGTTCCTGCTATTAGTTTTGTGGCTGGAAAGATGTGTCTTAACAGACTTTTCCAAAATCTGTGTATATGCCAAGAAAAAAGTGTGAGAGAATCGAAAATCTCTTCTTCATTTAAATCTGCATCTGTAACAGAGCTTATATATATCTTTAGAACGTGAGTGAATCCTTCTATTTCCTGTCTAGCGATTTTGTGGACGCTTTCTTTTCGAGAGTGTGAAGCATTAGCGTTGAGTGTAGATTCAAGGCGTTAAAGAAATTTGAAAGAAGAATTCCTATACATTCCTTCTCTCTCCGAAGGTTGTATTTCGGACCAAACTCCGTTAAGGAATTCATATAGTGTGTCTGATAATCGGTTAAATATCGCATAATAGTGAGATATATTTGTTTGTGAGTGGATCACAAAAAAAAAGATTTGAGCCTTTTATGAGTTGAGCTCCGTAAATTTCGACTAAGTATGAAAGAAAGGCTGTTCGTGAAACCTTTGATGCCTTTTCTGGTGAAGAGAGAAGAGGTTGTTGTTCTATTGTTAAATAGTGACATTTAAGCTGTTTTGCTGTATTTAAGAGTATATTTAACTCATCTTGGTGTTGGTAGTGTTTAACTTCAAAGGGTAGAATTTCGCGTGTTAAGCGTCTGTTTTTTTGTGTGAGGACTGCGAGTTGTTTACTCATCCGAGTATGTCGCTATCTTAGAGGAAGGTTGATCAGTGTGATGATCCATTTTTTTTATTTTTGTGGATATATATTAATAATTTTGTTTTTATTGGGGTTGTGTTCCCCTGTTTCTTGAGTTTTACATAAATATAGAGTAAAAAACTATGTAATCTAGTTCTAAGTTTCTTTCTCAAGAGAGAAAAGGGTGTTTTGTGTGAGTTCTTTTTATGGTTAGAGTTTGTTAACTCACTGGTCGCACCAGTTAAGGCAGACCCGATGTGGGCTCCTTTTACAGCCTTAAAGTATAAAGAGCTAGGGCTACTTATTTCTGCGCGCGATGTAGACTTACCTATATCCCTAAGACTCTGTAAAACACTGAGAGTAAACTTCTATTATTACGGTGGTTAAGAAGTATAGCAACGGAGTCAATGGCATACACATGGTGTGTCTAACTAATAGACTGACTATAGTTATGTCAGTTCTCTCTATATAAAAGAGAATGGTGTCTTCTCAGTCTCAGATTGGTTGAAGGTGTACATTCAGTATTTCTACTGTTACACTGCTATCACGAAACTAATTCTATATTAACTGTTTACTATTAAAAAGGATTTCGAGATATGAGCTGTCATAACCTTGAATATTGTTTTTTCGATAGGGAATAATCAAGACTGTTTTCTTTTTTCTGCTAGCAAAATGTTTTTCTTAGTTTAAGTTCAACTGAGATTCTTGTGAGTAAATAATCTGCTTCATAATCTGAGTAAATAATCTGCTTCATGATTTTCATTTTTTATTTTTTTGTGAGGTGGTTTCACGGTGGTCCAAAATTTATTGAAAACCCTTTAAACTGCCTATAGGACAATATCAAATTGCGCTGGTTTTTATTGGTGAGAATATATTCAATATAAACATAAAAACTAAAGGTTTTAACATTGTGCTCTTTAGAAAGTTATGCTCAGCACAATAGCTGTTTGAGACGTTTGAAAATAATTTGATTCACTGTGATGCTGTTTAGAAAAATTTTGAAAAAGAGCAATGCTCCATTTCAAAAGTCGATTCACTCGCTTTCCTTAAGATAATAGTTAAATAGTTAACTAATAACTAAATTTAATTAAGATAATGCATTCGAAAAAGTCTGCACAAAAAAGCAACAATTTTCCACTGTTCGTTTTCCATTTTTCCAAGCAAGGTTTCCGTAAAATATGCAGCAGCATTTTTTTGTTCTTTTAATCTTAATTTGTTTTCAAATGTCTACTTGATTGAAATACTTCATAAGTTGCATTAGTTAGCATTTCCTTAATTAAAAATATTTCTGTTCAATATTTTAATGCTCCCCTAGAATTTTTGTTTTGTGCAGATTTTATATTGGTTCTTTATAAAAATCCTTGGGAATTAACCTCGAGATACCTCGGGACCAAAAGATTAAATAATGGTTTCCTGAATAAACAAAAGGTTTTGTTTTGCTTGATGGCTTTATTTGCATATGGAACTATATATAACTCAAAAACCTGATAGTTACGTTTTTATGATCCCATTTTAAGATTTGGGAAGCAATTATGATGGCATTAATTCAAGTCCAATATTTGCAATAATTGTGCTTTTATGGCTGTTAATGCCATATTGATTGGGAATTGTGTGAGGTGAATTAACGCTGAAGAAATTCTCAATTAGAGGGGTAAATCGAAAACAAAAGGGAAGGGGGTAGGGGGTAGAAAAACCCTGGTGGCTCAGATATATCGATCGTTTTTATTTAATGTCGCAATTAATAGCATAAATGACGAACAATTATTCTTTTGTCTAACAGTAGATATTTCAAGATTTAATTGTTCTTTCTATTCTCAAAAGAAAACTTTGAATTTTGATATTAAAGACAATTGCTATTTGCAGCTTGAAGACGAAAAAGCCTGCTGCAGTGACAATTGGCTTATTTTAATGGTTTCAGTTTTTTTTCAACTTGGTATTGAAAAATAGCAATTAATAATCACATCATCAGAACAATTGCTCCTCAATTTGTCGAGAGGATTTATGAAAATTTCATGTTTTAAATTTAATATTTGTTCAGCTGATCAAATAAAAATATCACACCGATTATTTCACGTTGACGGTTACAAAACGATATTGCCGATAAATATGGGGAAAATGTATTTATTTGACCTGCTTTTGTTCCTGGATTTTTCTGGGATAAAAAAGGAGCATCTAAGTGGAATTAAACACCAGTTATTAACGGCAAAAACTAACATCGCGAGTAATAATGAGACGCCGGTCCTTTTATATCGTTCTGTTATTTCTGTCATTTTCTAGCCAGGAAGTGATTCATTAAAATTCCATCTTTTCATGAATTCTTCACGCGTTTACAGTGTCTTGAAATCAAAGCTTTGGTGTGTGAAAAAAAGCAAAAATACGAGACGTCAAAATTAAGAGCTTGAAAAGATTATTTGTTCCGTTTGAAATAATTGATGTTAGCGAAGGTCAAGGTAATTTTTGGTTGAAGGTTGCAGAAAGTCAGGAAAATTTTTCACGTTAACGGAAATGGAAAATTATTGAAGAAAAAAGACAAATGCTTTGATAATCGATTTTTCGTTGCAGAAAAATTTGATTTCACATCGAAAATTTGTTAGAATTTTTCACTAGCACTAATTTTTGTTCAGAAATTAGAAAGAACTTAGAAAATTTCGACGATTTTTTTGTTATATTAATGTAATAATTAATTGCTCTCAAGATTTGCACCAAAAACAAATTACTTTTCAAATTAAAGGAAATTTCAAATTTAATTTAATAAATTGAACAGCTATGAAAAGATTAAAATCTAGAAAATGTCGCAAAATTTATTGCTTAACAATTAAATGCTCACTTTAACGACCTTTTCACTCTTTTTATCATGAACAAAATCGCGACACAATCAAAAATGATTGACGTTATTTGAACCAAAACGCACCTTTCAAAAACCTGTTCATTGGTCATTGGTTACCAAAAAATTGGTCTATTTAGTTACCGCTATCACCGCTATATTCTTCAACGAAATTGTGCTTTGAAATAAACCTTAAAGCAAAAACTGAAAGGGGAAAATTTTGGGACAGTTGTCTGAGCAAGAAAAATATGCTGGGGCAAATGTTCTGCTCAATTAACACTGAGAAATTTAACGGAACCTTCAAATTTGTACGCGTCATTAAACTAAAAATATGCCCCCTTAAAAGGAGTTGATTAATTCAAAAATATTTGGGGACAAAAAACGCGGGCAAGGAACTACGTTCATTCCAGGTGAACAAAAACGGCCGGTTTGTTCCGCATTTAAAGCATATATAAACCAGAGGAAAAAGATTGATAGTACTAAAAGTTATAATCACTACTAAAAGTTATAAATATAACTCAATATAACTTATTTATTCAAGATCAAATATTGGAAATGCACAAAATTATATATGGAAAAATAAAACCTAAAATTGAAAAACTCTTCTACGTTCAAACTTATTAATTTCAACAGGACCAAAACGGTCACCAAATGAATTTGGATCTTTTCCGCTAAACCCCCCCCCCCCCCACTCCAACACGTCCTGTACAGACGAAATTTAGACGTCGACCAAGAATTAATGATTGGTTAAGTACATGTTTGGTATGATATGTTATGCCTGGTCGACAACCATGTATAATGAGAGGCCCTTTGCAAAGCGCATAACTCCAATAAATGTCACAAAGGAGCTCGTTAATGTGCGGTCGCACATGATGTTCCGACCCGAGCTCATCTACATTTTTGACATTATTGTCAACCTAATGATGAGATAACTAAAAATAGATGTTAAAGTTTAAAAAAATCGTTACACAACCGAGCTACTAATTGAAATACATAACACCACGCCTCAATACAGCGCTCAGAAAATCTGCCATTAGAAAGACTACGATAAAAAAAACAAACGACAAAATATGCAAAAACAAATTTTTCAGCGAATGTGCTAATAGAAGAAAAAAAGAAATACAAATTTTGATCCTCACAGAACTTATATGAAAACGCATGTTGTCCAACAAACAAAACATCAGTTAGGACATGATATCAATGGAAAAAGGGTTTTTTGATTTACAATGAATTGGATGGAACCTCTCAATGATGAGAATAAATTACACGTTGACAAAAAGAACAAAAACTGAAAAGTATAAAAATTTTTTGAATACGAACAAAATAATAAATTTTAATACTATTCGCTATAAACTGACTGCAATTAGTAACATCTTTCATTTAATCCTTACTTGGACCAGTCAGCATTTCACGACTACATGACGAATTTCATAAAATTTTGGAAAAAAATTGAGCGAGAAAAGTGTCAAACCCAATAAAAGAGTAGTTTTGGCAAAAAATTTTCTTTTTTTCATATACTTTTTAATAGCAATGGCGTTGTTTTTTCTTTACAACATGACTTCAAAATTAAAAAGAAACAAAACAAAACCACGAAATTTTTGAGAAAACCAGTTATATCAACGCCATTAAATTCAATGGCTTTCAACGGAAGTCAAAAAGTACGCTAAGTAAAACCTCAATCAGAAAAAAATGATGTTTTCCATATATAAGTAATCAACGGGACATCACAATTAGTCTTATTATTATGAAAACAACAACAAATAAATGCAAAAACCAGAAATTCATTAGAGAAGTAAAAGAAGAAAGTTTCGAAACCATTGAAACCATAAGCGTTTCTCTGAAAACTTTATCTATGATCCAATGCACGTCTTCTCTAAGCCAATGGGAACTATTAGTACTGGGATAATGAGATGAGATCTCAAAAGGAAACAAAATTACAAAAATCCGATTTTTTTTTTGAAATTACGGAAACTCGTGGCATCGAGGTCATAAGACCAATAGTTAGTACTTAAAACCACTTACCAGATTAATTTTGTATGTAATAAAAAGGAAAAGTATTAAATAATTACTGAGATTTACTTACATATCATCGAAATGGGTTTAATAAAAGTTAGCGTTCAAAAAATTTTTGAATTTTTTTTAAAGTGTTAACAGCCACTCAATTCAAAAGCTCTCAGCGGAAACCATTATTACCCAATAGGAACAAAAAATGTTTTTCATTGGTGGTCATAAAAAAGACATCTCAGTAAGTCTTTTGATTATGAAAACAACACTAAGAGCAGGCAAAACCCAAAAAAATAAGTAAAAAAGTGTAAGAAAGTGTCGAAGCCGTTTGAATCATAAACATATACTTTTCTCTGCGAACTCTATTTAAGATCAATTGAAAATAATCTCTAAGCCGCTGGGAATTATCAATATTAGAACTCTTTGATAAAACTGAAAGGTAACCAAAATTAGAAATAATTATATCTAAAAATTTTAAAAACAATTTATGAAAACTCGTGGCATCGAAGTCATAAAATTAATAGTTAGAAGATAAAACAGCTAACCAGATTCTTTAGGATGCAGTTGCAAAGAAAGTGGTTATTTTATTACTGAGATTGACTTACAGTTCACGAGAAAAATTTAAGTTTGGTTAATGTCCAAAAAAGTTATAAAAATTTTTTTGAAGTCTTAACAGCCACTAATTTCAAGAGCTTTCAAAGAAATCCAAAAATACGCTACCTTATGCCTCGTAGGGAAGAGTAGGATGTTTTTAATCAATATATTATCAATAAGACATCACAATAAGTCCTATGATTATGAAGACAACAACAAATGCAGGCAAAAACCAACAAATATTCAGCCGAATGTTCCATGCCAACTAAAACATAATCTTTGCTCTGAAAACTTAATCTCTGCTCCATTGGCCGTCTTTTCTAAGCCAATGACAACCATCAATTTTAGGATAATGAGAAACTACTTTTAAAAAAATCAAAATTACAACAAAAATCCGATTTTTTTTAAATTGTGAAAACTCGTGTTATCGAAGTCCTAAAACTAATAGTTATCGGATAGAACCACCTACCAGATTAATTTTGGTTGCATTAAAAAGGAAGTTGGTCCTGTCATTGCTGAGACTGACTTACTGTTCATTAAAATAAGTTTAATGCATTTTTAGTTTTCGAGTCGATGCCATAAGACTCCAAAAAATTAGCGAAATCTTAAAAGAAAATCAAAATTTCTTTAAATTTTTCGAAAACACAGATTCGCAGATAAAAAAACATGAGTGTCTCCTTGAAAACGAATGTTCTGTTCATTGGGTATCAGTTGACCATAAATTAAGTTTGACCTTAACACAACCTCGATTTGAAAAGTGAGACAACCCAACAGAACCCAACAGGCGAAGAGCAAGACGGAAGAAGCAACTGGAGAAGCAAGAGAAGCATTGGAGAAGCTAGTGACAAGACGACATGAGAAGTGAGAAGAAGTGGAGAAGCAGGCAAATGACGAAAGAGCAAGACGAAGGATTGAGACCAGATGCAGTAGCTCTTGCTTGGAGAGTATAAGGGGTGCCTTGAAGCCTTACCAGTAGCCTAGTAACTCGTCCGAAAAATTGCTGTTGAGGTGAATTGGTGCCTTTTTTGCTTTTTTCTCAGCATAGGCTAACTCAGTGATTTCTTGGACCACTCCGGATTAGCACCCTAGAACTTGTACAGCTCCCAATAAGCTTCAAAAATAGGATAAGTGTTTTTGCAGCCTCTATATAGATTAAGTGTTATTGCAGAAACTGAAATTTTTTTATATTTTCTATAGAATAAGTGTTTTTGCAACTTTCAATATAGAATGAGCGTTGTTGCAACTCTTAACTTTTATAGAGTAAGTGTTTTCGCAACTTCTATTTTTGCCATTTTTACAATATTCATAGAATAAACGTTGTTGCAACTTTTTTCAACATATCTCCCCAAAACCTCCCAAAAACCCCCCAAGTCATGAATATGAAAAACCTTTTAGCCCGCAACTGCGTGCAGCCTCAAACAAGCACCCCCCGTCCCCCCTCAAACGATCCATATGATCCGAACCTTTCTGACGAGAGCATCGAATTGGGTTTAGAGATAGATATGGGTTCAAATTCAAAGAACAACCCCGAAATTGAAAACCCAACCGAAAACGGTACCACTTTTTCTAGAACACGAAAACGGGCCCTTGACGCAGGTGAAAAAGCCGAAGCCGCTAGTAAACGTCCTAATGTAGAGCAACAAAAAGTCAACACTACTAACCAACGAATTGTGTACATTAATTTTGAGGTAGAGAGACCTCGACTAGCTACTTCTGCCAACGCCATGATCAAACTTACTAACCAACGAGACCCGGGCAGTGTAAGAGAGATGCCAATTAGAAATGGCTTCTCTACAAAACCCAACAATTAAGAAGCATCCAAATTGCTTACACCACAAAACATCAAACAAGAGTTTCAAAAGTACAGAATAAAAGTTAACTCTAACAACAACACAAGCCGAGAAAAAATAACTCCATGCTTTGTATTTACAAAAGTTTCGCTAGATGTAAGCCTAGACACAATTGAAGAACAACTGTATGAGCAAGGAATTATATCGGAAAAAAACATTTAGGTTCAAAAGCAGCGTTACAAACCAAGAAACAAGACTAGTTAGAGTCCTTACTAAATACCAAAACCAAGCAAAAAAAGTAATCACAAAAGGGGTTGTACTGTGTCTACAAAAATTGAAATGTGAATCACCAAAACAACAACCAAAAGTAGTGCAATGCTTCAAATTCCAAGCACATGGTCACATAGCAGCAAACTGCGATAACATGCAAAGATGCCCAAAATGGGATGGACACCATCACGTCAAAGACTGCAACCAAAATGAACCTTGCAGCGCAAATTGCAATGAAAAGCATAGCGCTGCCTATGAAGGCTGCCAAAAGTATAAAGAAGCAGAAATAAAAGCACGCGCTGCGTCATATGCAGAGGCGCTCAAAAATAAACCAGAGAACAAAGACAAAGAAAGAGCACAAAAAATAGCAAGTGATGCTCAAACACAAACCGAGAACAACCTCGAAAATTTGCTAACGAGTCACTTTACCAAACTCGAAAGCAAAATAGAACAGATAACAAAAATTGCAAATGAGCGGTTTAGAATCAACCTCTAGTGCGCCAAATTGATCAATTGAACATAAACCTACAAAATACAATAAAAATAAATGAAAAAACGAGAGAAATTATTAGGAAAACAATCGTGGAGGACGTCACAAAAATATTATGTAAAGTTTTAAGAGACAAAAATAACAGAGATGAAGTGAAAATGAGATAAAAACTAAATGAACTCAATGAGAATAGGTCTAAAAACCAGAACTCTCAGCAATAAGAGAAACAACAACTTGAAACAACTTCAAAATCACAACCGTCAAAAACAAAGAACAAAATGATTGAAAAGCAAAAATTACAAAAAACACTAATTTTCACGCAACTAAATTGTCGCGGACTAAATAAAAACAACAAAGAAATAATAAGTATACTGGAAAAAACCCAAGCCGACAATACTTGCCTGAACAAAACTAACTTAGGTAAGAAAAACCACCCAAAGTTAGAAGGATATACCTTAGCAGGAAACACTAAAAACAACCGTTGAGGATCTGCAATCTACATCAAGTATAGATTAAATTACGAACTTATAGAAACAAAAACATATAAATCAGAGAGGAAACTAACACAAGAATTTATTACTATAAAAACACTTGGACTCTACATAACAAACATCTATGTATCACCACATTTAGAAAAAAGAACAGACCTAATCAGAAAATAACAAACAACGAAGCCCAATTAATTACTGGTGACATTAATATAAAACACCCAATGTTTGAAGCCAATGACCTAATTTCCAACAGAACGGGAAAATTAATCGAACAAAGGAAAAATATATAATACTAAACAATTATGAATGCACACACAAAGATGGTGGAACACTAGATGTGTACCTAGCCAAATCTAAACTAACAAGCTTATTTGATAATTTTTATGTTTTGAACGAAAATCCTAGTGATCACTTCCCAACGGTTAGCACCTATAACATAAACAAACCAATCGAGTCACATGAAAAAGTTAACTGGGAAAGATAAAAAAATCATATCTTGCAAAACCCAGATGACCTAGACAGGAACATAACAAACAAAATAGACTTGAAAAAAACATAGACAAGATTACACAAAAAAATCAAACTGCATACAAAAAAGCATATACATGAATAAGCACATAGCTGAAAACCACCAAATTAAAAAACTGACAAGAGAAAAGCATAAACTAGAGAGAAAAAGGAAGAAACTGAGAAGAAACGACAAAGAAACGCAACCCAACACCAAATAATATGCAACAAGATCAACACACTGACAAAAGAAATAAATAGAATAAGTAAAGAAAACGCAACAAGACAACAAATGAAACTAACTGACAAATTAAACCAAGCAAAGAAAGGTAATAACTTTTGGAAAGCTGCAGAAATATTACTTAACCAAAACCAGAAAAACAACAAACAATTACCAATGAATAATCAGGAAGCTGTAGATGCATTCGCTGAAAAATTAAAAACAACAATGAAAACAAACGAATCAAAAACACATAAGGGAAAAGATCACGAGAAAACTGTCTCACTGAAAATAAGAGAAACAAATTTAAGACAATTAAACTAAATGAAGATGAAAGGAAACACACAGAAGTAAAACCTGCAACTCTCAAATATATATTAGGAAATCGTAAGAATACTGCACCAGGACCAGACGGAATAAGCTATCAAATGATAAAACAATTACCATTAGAAACAATAGAAAACCTAGCACAAACAATTCAAACATCAATACATTTAGGAAATGTACCAGCCCAATGGAAAACTACAGCCGTTACAATGATACCAAGAGTAGGAAAATATCACAAAACGCTAAAAGGATACAGACCATTATCATTAACATCTTGCCTTGGGAAACTGTGCGAAGGCATTGTAAAGCCTACAGATCTGGTAGATGCAGAACATATAATCTTCTAACGCTAACAGAAAAAGCAACAACAAACTTTAAATGGAAAGAAGCCACAGCTGCTGCCTTCTTAGATGTAGAGCAAGCTTTTGACTCAGTATGGCACGAAGGTACCTTAAATAAGCAAATTCAGATTAACACGCCGTGGAAAATACTCCTCAACGCGGGAAAAACCATATACACCATCTTCACTAGACAAAAACTGAACACAAATCTAAGACCAAATTTAGGGTCAGAAGACATCAACGTCAGCGAAAAGGTAAAATTTTTTGGAATTGATCTCAATTAGAAATTGACGTGGACAAATCGTATAAACGAAATAGTCGCAAAAATGCAACAAAGAATCAACATGCTAAGACAACTAAAATCAAAAAAGATAAAATCTAATTTATTATGTACCCTTATAAAACAATGGTAAGACCACTATACATGTATGCAAATGCAGCTAGGGCAAATTTAACGGAAAGCGATCTCAACAAGATACAAAGAGAACAAAATAAAGCCATAAGACTTGCATATAACCTACCAATGTGGACAAGCGCAGATGAACTACATCAAATAGGCGATTTAGAAATAGTTAGCAAGACAATCCAAAAATTAAGCTTGGAATACCTTGTGAGGGGTATAAAACGAAAAAAAGAAAATAATCACATAACAAAAAAACATTTAAAAACATGGGGCCAGATCAAAAAGTTTCAAACTCTTTTGCAAAACATTTTTTAAAGGAAAAATGAAAAGAATAAAAAGTAAAGGGCAGAAAGGGATAACCGAAAACTAACGCAAAAATATATGCAAAGGTGGATGCGGATGTTTTGGATTATGACTGGAGACGTTAGCTGAAGCCATTCAAAGTGAAAAAAAAATAAAAAGAAACAAGCATAAGGATAAAAACAAAATTAGGGAAAAATTCAAAACAAAGGTGGATGCGGATGTCTTCGGGTACAACTCGAGGCGTTAGCTGAAACCATTCAAAGCGAAAAAGAAGAAAAGCAAACAAAATTAAAGCAAAATTCAAAACAAAGGTGGATGCGGATGGCTTGGGGTATGACTCGAGGCGTTAGCTGAAACCATTCAAAGTGAAAAAGAATAAAAACAAACAAAATTAAGGCAAAATTCAAAACAAAGGTGGATGCGGATGTCTTGGGGTATGACTCGAGGCGTTAGCTGAAGCCATTCAAAGTGAAATTGAATAAAAACAAACAAAAATAAGGCAAAATTCAAAACAAAGGTGGATGCGGATGTCTTGGTTAATGACTCGAGACGTTAGCTGAAGCCATCCAAAATGAAAAAAGATAAAAAGAAACAAGCATAAGGATAAAAACAAAATTAGGGCAAAATCCAAAACAAAGGTGAATGCCGATGTCTCGTGGTATGACTCGAGACGTTAGCTGAAGCCATCCAAAAAGAAAAAGGATAAAAAGAAACAAGCATAAGGATAAAACAAAATTAGGGCAAAATCCAAAAGAAAGGTGGATGCGGATGTCTTGGGCTATGACTCGAGGCGTTAGCTGAAGTCATTCAAATCGAAAAAGAATAAAAACAAACAAAATCAGAGCAAAATCCAAAACAAAGGTGGATGCGGATGTCTTGGGCTATGACTCGAGGCGTTAGCTGAAAAAAATAAAAAGAAACAAAATTAGGGCGAAATTCAGAAAACACACTGCCCTGGCTAAACTTGGGTTAGGTTTTTTAATGTGCTTACATATATATGTGTGTGCCTGGATGCCTAATATGTAAAGAAGTGATGGACCTCGCATCAGAAAGATCAGTGTGGGAGACTAGACTGATCACGGGAATCAGTCTAGGTCTTGAAGCTGATCTAACCGCAGGTACCAGTAAGGGAGGGCATTATGATCACGTGAACCATGCTGTGGCCTCGATACTGACGCACACTCTAACAACACCTTGCACTCAACATGGTTTTCTCCTTTATTATTATTATTTTAGAATTAAGGACGCTACAAATCAAAATATAGAAATTTTTTTAAAATAAATATAAATATATATATATATATATATATATATATATATATATATATATATAATTGCATATATTCTTATTTTATTTTAGCGCACCCCACAGACCGTAGAAAGAAGGGACCGAAACTGCTGATGACTGACCAGTGTGGGAAACTAGACTGATCACGGGAATCAGTCTAGGTCTTAAAGCTGATCTAACTCCAGGGTATCAGTAATGGAGGGCAACATGATCGTGGGAATCATGCTGAGGCCTTGATACTGGCCCCACATTCTAACTCCTGGGCACCAGTAAGGCGGGGCAACATGACCGTGGGAATTATGCTGAGGAGTTGATACTGGCCCCACACTCTGTTCCCGCTCGGGAACAACCACTCATCCCCGCAAGGGTGAAAATAACCGCCTCAAAAAGAAAGAGGCATAAAAAACAAACTTTAGTACTCTCAGTGCACAAGCCTGCTGCTCGTCCTCTGAAAAGGAGGGCTGGCTGTCGGTGGTGCACTGAGGGTGCCTCTCTTTCTCTTTCCCTCTCTAAAGACTTCTTCATTACTGTTTTCCATTCACTATAAACATCAAAACCAATGACAAGTCACCGTACTCTCAGCGCACAAGCCGGTTGCTGGTTCTCTGAAAGGGGGGACTGACTGCCGGTTTCTGCACTGAGGGTGCCTCTTTTCTTTTCTTCTTCTTTTTCTCTTTTCCTTCTTTCTTCTTCTCTAAAGACTCTACTCCTTCACTCTATCCCCCAATCCCTCTCTTCCAAACTTCCTCTGAAACTCCTTTCCTGTCACTCCCACGCCCCCTCCATCCTTCCACAAAAACACAACAAAGACCCAGGAAATTCCACAACCAAGTATTCCATCCAAACCAATCTCCCTGCCTCCATCCTCCAGACATGTATTCAATATAAACCACAAGAAACCAACGAAAATACCACAACCAAACACAAACCAAAGTGAAAGCTCGTTTTATAAGGTGGTGTAAACTACCACCTGAGAAATCGCAAGTAGCAGTTCACTGCTAATTGAACTCATTATAAACAAACAAACAGAACCTCGATATAAAAAGTGACTAGTCCCTAAGTGATTGAAAAAACAAAAAAAATAATAGCAAAGTTTTCTACAAAAACAGCTCTCAATTTGAGTTCGACATTTTTCTGATAGTAAGCTTCCTCAAGAGACCGGAACTAGCCCTTTTATCGGTCTATTGGTAACACAAAATTGCTTCAATTTGTAGCGTGAAATGTAACTTTGAAATAATATTTTTTATAGAAAGGCCTTAATTTGAACAAAATTTTCTCTAAAAGTGGACAAGATCATGCAAATATCGCGTGTTCACACAAAACTTTAAACTTAGATAAATCTTCAAAAAACAAGAAATCCAAAAAAAAAACTTTTAATTTTGAAATCTACGCTGAACGAAATTTTAGTGATAGCATTCTCATTTCTCTACGTTGAAAAGATCGATCGGACAAAATTGACTGAACAAAAAAAACCTATTTGAGAATAGAGGTCCT
>NW_027452100.1:0-33491 GCF_964194025.1 Convolutriloba macropyga
TATCATTCCAGTTGTCACATTGCTGGCAAGAATGCTAATCGGAGAATTCATTAAATCTTTGGATGCGCATTACCGAAAACGCAAAATAGGGAATTTTTTTAAGAGCGGGGAGCAATTTGCAAGGTACAATATGATCTTTAGAGTAGAGTATTGGCATGCCACAAAGTCTACATTTGCTTAAAGATATTTGTTGCTGAAACTGAAACACCTATTGGGTATGACAAAGTTTGTGATGCTTTTTTGCTGTATTACCTAAGTTGAGGTCCAGACCCAAATTGACTTCTGATCAGACCCAGTCGAGCGCACACCCGTGTGTTCCCAGACCGAAATTACAGGGTCTTTTCGGAAGTTCGAGCGCACTACGGTCTGATCATGGTCTGGAGATGGTCTGATCAGAGGTCATTTTGGTCTGAAAAGTCTGATCATAGTCGGATTCGAGCGCACTTGGGTCTGATCAGAGGCAATTTCGAGCGCAATTGGGTCTGATCATAGGCGGATTCGAGCGCACTTTTGTCTGATCAGAGGCGACTTCGAGCGCAATTGGATCTGATCATAAATGTCTTCAAACGCAATTGGGTCTGATCAGGGACCATTTCGAGCGCATTATTTTTTTTTTCATTTTTTTTTGTTTTTTTTTACTGAAAGATGTTGGCTCTGCCAAGAGGCAGCCAAAAAGCAGCTTTCTGATCAGAGACTCATCTGAAGTCCGATAGCTCTGATCAGAAAGAAGAGTCCAGCAGATAGCTGAGGCCGGTCCCCTTTAGAAGAAATTTTGATCAACTGGAGACCACGACGTTTCTTATGGAAAGTTGTCTTAACTCATCCATTGAGTCAGAATTATAAACTAATTGGTACACTAAATAAAATTTGTTCTCGACAGTTGGGTTTTGTTTTCTTTAGCAATACTTTTAAAATTGATTTTTCCTTAGATGAATTAAATACTGCAAACATCAGTTTTTATGAAATGAATATATTATAGCAAAATTAGGAGATTTTTTCATAAGTAAAATCTGTCTCTGATCAGACTATTTCGAGCGCACTTGAGTCTGATCAGAACCGGTTTGGAGCGCACTTCAGTCTGATCATAAATAGCTGCAAGCGCAACTGGGTCTGATCATAGCTGCTGCGAGCGCAACTGGGTCTGATCATAACCTCTTCGAGCGCATTTGAGTCTGATCATAGTCTGATTAAGGTCTGGGCAATGGTCTGAATTTGAGTCTGGACCATGGTCTGAAGATGGTCTGATCAGAACACCTTCGGTCTGGAAAGTCTGATCAGAGGTCACTTGGGACTGGAAAGTCTGATCAGGGTGAATTTCTGTCTGGAAATTCTGATCAGAGATGATTTCGGTCTGGAAAGTCTGATCAGAAGCAAATTTGGGACTGAACCCCATCGTTGCATTTTGTCAGCCAGATCCACAAGAAGGTGGTCATTTTCGACAATTGATTGCATAAAGGGAATTGATGGGGCCGTCTTCTAAAGTAAAAGGAGTGCACCCCTTTCATAAAATTGTGCATTTTTTCATTCTTAATTGTACACTGTTGTAAGCCCTATGTACAAGAAGGAACAACTAGTAAAAAAGACAGTTATACACAAGACACTCTGCTTTGAACCTTGATGTTCACTTTTGCATTGACTAAATTGACCACTATAACTGATTTTTTGATAAAACTGGCGGAGCTGCTGGTTGCATTTCCAATTGTGTGTCTTTACAACACGATGATGGTGCCAGAATTGACAAAATTGTTGGATGCTGTCAATAGGAAGTTGATCTCAGCAGGCCAATTTTTCACCGTTTTGAAAAATGAGAGCATTGGAACAGTACTGAGAAAAGAAGTTCAATGCTAACTGAATACATTTTGGGCAAACACTAAGTCGAGGGCATAAAAAGTATCAATCCTCCGCTCCGTCGTTGTGGCGGTCGAGGTAGCTTATACGGGTCTTTCCCATTATAGCCCCCCCCCCCCCAGCTTAGTGGTCAGATAACATATAGCCCCAAAACATGTTAATTATGCCATAATGAGGGGCTATAATTTCATGGGGGGGGGTCTATAATGGGGAAAAACCCGCTTTTACAAAGGGCGAAAACTAGTGCCAAGAGCTTGTCATGTTTTTTTGCACCATGCTTGTATACAAAATTTGAGTAAGAAAAAGCGTTGTCCCAATATTTGAAGCTTTTTCATTAAAAGATTTTTGTCAATATGTTCAAAAAAACTACTTTTTTGAAGTCAAAACAGCTTGCGTATGACTTTTAACTTCTTTTGAGTGAATCATTAATGGCAATCGTAAACTTAGTTGTAGCTCTATGAGTTTTTTGCTCTGAAACAAAGTTGACTCTCTGGTAAAATTTGATATCATTCTGCCCAATCCAGTAACCAGATGTTATAGAACATTTGAAAACGTGCTATCAATGGTTGAATAGCTAGTCCTGGATGATTTTCAGGAGAACACTTTATGTTTTTTACTTTGTAGAGTAGAGTGAGGATGCTGTTGCTCCAGATGGTTGGTACTTAATTAAAAGTTTGAATGTTCCAGAAAAGCAAAAGCCAATATGCGTTTATGTGAAGGACTTTAGGAGTACTCAGACTGAAATTGCATCAATTTCAATTGCTTTGTTGTTAATCGTCGACTTGAAAGCATCTTCTAGTTCGTCGCTTGAGATTGGTTCGCAAATGTTTCAGTCTTCCATGTCCAAGTGCCATTGTATGTAATCATGTTTGTCGGTTGCTGGTTTTGTGGTCAATACGTCGCATGGAATGTTAAAAAATGAGAGACAAGTCTTGAATGGAGTTTTTGGGTGCTAAAAATGTGTTTTTGAGTGTCCTGTGTATTTTGAGAATACTTCAGAATTCTTTTAGGCTGGACTCTGCCGCGATAATATGAGTTTTCACGCCGTCTTTGCTGTAGCTTATGCTTCAGGCTACACTTTTCTTGCATATCTGTTTAAGGCTGATAAGGTTTATACGATTGTCATTTGACGGCTCTGTTCTTAATTGATTTGCTGCTAGACTGATCTCTTTATAACTGAGGAGGAGTTCTCGGTCAAACAGGGCCTTTCTGCTGGTGTTATATACCAGCTGATTGAAGGTATTTTCTTCCAGGCGCCAAAATGATTTTTGGGTTTTTTGAGACACAATTTGTTGCAGCTGTTGTGTGAATGATCTTTCGTCTATCTCTTCAATAATATTAAATCGCAAATGTTTTTTTTTTAAACTCGATTGCCTTCGGAAGCAAACAGGAATATTTATTAAGGTAACTAATGTCAATTGTGTCGCTACCATGCGTGCTAGTATACGTAGGGGCATCCTTGTTGCTGAAGAAAGAGAAAACCTCTGATTCTAGATATTCAAAAGGTCGTATTTTCATTGTCTTTGTCAAAATGGGCATTGAAATTGACAAACGAGTACAATTTTATAGGATGTTTTGAAGAGTTAGTGCCAAAGACTTTATGATTTCATCAACATTGGGTATTGGTGGAAAGTAGGCAGATAAAGGAACGGCACAGGTCTTTTTTTTAAAAAAAACAAAATTTTTCACAGCATTCAAATCTATTCACGGCAAAGGACCGATATATCAGAGCACAGTAGCCATCTACAAATTTGATGTCAGTTCATTTAAAAATTTAACGATTTCCGGATTTCGCGTGTTCGTTTACAACCAGATAGCATTTTGGCGCATACAAATTGTAACCATAAATTTACCATGATCAGATAAATTCTTGAAAATCATGAGTAATTTCTCCAACCTTCCTAACGAACTGCCATTGTCCACCTTTTTTTCGGAGTTACATTCAATTTTGCGTATGATCTCAATCAATGAGATTTCGAGTGCCTCGTTCATTGCCATGACATAGGCATTTCCCCAGGTGTAATATTCTTGGTACTCCCGGCAACTACTGCTGGCTATGAAGAGACGCGGTGGATGGGTGGCGTAAGATTTTGAGCCACACAACTGAAAGAAGGTTAAGGTCTGTTTATGTTTTCAAGACTTACTGTCAATTGAGACCAATAAAGTCCAATTTGGCAGACATGAGGATTGCTGCTTCATTCAGTCCCACATTTGTTGCCGAGGAAGATGTGATATATTATACAATGGTCATTGTCATTTGTAGTGCAAAAACCCCTAAATTCATTTAATCTTTAATTTAGTTCAGTTTTGTCATTTCTTTTCATTTTGTTCGAATCTTGATTTGAAGATCAAATCTTCTTTGTTCATGCTTGCTAAATTTGTTTACTTAGTATTGTGATTTAATTGTCTGTTCATACTGTCTGCTCATTCTGTTTTACAAGTTATGATCAACTTGCTGATCAAATTTCTGCTGTTCCTATTTATTTATTCTCTCGAATCTAAATTCAATTTTCAGTTGACTCTCTTTAATTCAATTTTCGCTTCGCGAATCGCTTAATTAAAAATATCAGATAGAACTAAATTTTGCTAAGCGAAATACCAGTCTAAAATTTAACGCTGTATTTGCGACGCAAATACCACTTAAAAGTGAGTCTCAGAAAATTTATTCTGCTAAATACAAATTTAGTAGTTGAAACGCTCCGCGAAATCACTGATAATTTCATAGCAACTAAATTTGTGAAATTGCTTAGCGAATACACCTAACTACAGAAAACGATTTGTGTACGACAGAAGAGTGCAAAAAAACCCAATTCATTTTAATTGCATTTTTTGAAACCTTCTCCAATAAGATGGCTTAAGACCTCAGCAATGCCAATTTGTTGAACACCGGCCTTCTTGTTGAATGCCATGAGGCAACAAGCGTTGCATGGGGCGTTTTCATCAATTCGATGGCAACCTAAGACTCAACTGCGAGTCCTGCCAGGGATATAGATTTTTCGACGGGGACGAAGCGAAACTGAAACTGTTTAAAAATTTTGTGATTATAAAGCAATCTACTTTTTGAAAAAAAAAATAGATCCATCCAATGAAAGGAGCAATGAGCCCACAATGCCAAACATCAAAATCAAGTTTTCATAAGCAATGCAAAAACGCACCGTTTTTCAAGCCTACAGCAAAAAGCAAGGCTTCAGGAGCGTCGTCAAAAGATTGAAATAAAACTATAGCAAACATTAGGATAATATTAACATTAATTCTAGTTATAATTGTAATTCTAATTCTACTTCTAGATCAGAGGACAATATTAATACAAAGTCTTATTCTAATTCTATTTTTAATTCTAATTTTAGTTCTAATTCTAATTCTAATTCTAATTTTAATTCTAATTCTAATTCTCTTTTTGAGTTCTAAAGAAGAGGTGATAAAAGAGATTATAAATGGTTTTAAAAAAACTAATTATAGATGATGTATAAAGAGAGTTTATAAATGAGTTAATAAAAACGGATGAAAGTGATATTATAAATATAAGTAATGAAACTGATAAAGAATCAACTGGAATTTGTTGTTTATGTAAAATTTAAAAAAAGGAGTTACTTTTATAAAACTGGTGGATTATGTAAAGATTGCTGTTCTCAAAAATTTAAATGTCCCTTATGTGGTGCCATTTCAAATACATCTTCTCTTAAAAAACATAGAAAGAAAATACATAATATATGAATTTTTGAATTTTAAACACAAAATTACAAAATATAAAGACCACAAGGATTACATGGATTTTAAGCATTACAAAGTTTATGTACAAGGGGATTACAAGGATTACAGGATTTCAAAGATTACAAAGAAATATCTATAATTTTTTAGCAAATCAGCATATCAGTGGGTTTAGAATTAAACAACTTAATTGTAGATTATGTATTTATCTACATAGATAAAGATATAAACGTACCAAAGATAGATTCAAGGAATATACCGAAAGATTTAATATAAAAGTGTAGATATAAGCTGGTATTTTATTTTTTTTCAAGTTATCCACAGAATGGCTTAACAGATTTTCACAAGGTGGTTTTACGTGCTTTCTACACAGTCTCATTGGTTACACAAGTATCTGGGGACGTCCACTGGAGTCAGCGGGATATAATCCAAACTATCCGTCTCATAACGGTTAATTACCAGCTTAACTCTGTACTAGTGGATTGCACTAAGTGAGACAAGAAATGATTGTTTTTACTTGTATTAGAAGTGAATGTAGAGTAATGTGTATATGTAGTAGTGGATATATCCAATACTGTAGTAGTGATAAAAAGTGATACTCAATCAAGCACGAGAACGCGTTAGCGTTGAGTGCTTGTTTGGATAGAACCTTTTTATCACTACTGCCTAATGCACGACCAAATCTAGTAACATTTTGAAAAACTAAATATCTAGTCAGACAAGTGAGACATTTTTGGCGTCCATCAGGAGTAATGCCTCATTGTCGCTGGATCACATTGAATGACTAAAATATCCAATCCCCAACTTTGTCAAGGCGGGGCTGGCAGTTACATTCAGGAGAAGTCAAATCTTTTTAAATAACACCATTGCCAAATATACGGAGCAAGACCTCAGCCAGTCAAATATGCCCAACACCGAGTTTGGTTAAGTGGTATGATGGCACAAGCGGTTTTTCAGCCAACGTTTGCCAAGAATTTTATAAATAGCTAACCGGATTGCCATACGGGGGTAAGATTTTTGCCATAATACATGGCAATTTTAGTCAGGGGGTAATTGCTCAAAAGTCCTCCCATTGCAGCCCATTGCAGCCCAATCTTACATTGCAATTTTAGTCAGGTGGTAATTCCTCAAAAGTCGTCCCAATGCAGCCCGTTGCAGCCCACTCTTACATGGGAATTTTAGTCAGGGGGTAATTTCTCAAAAGTCCTCCCATTGCAGACCAACTCTTACAACATTTTACTCCCTCTGAACAAATTACCTCCACACTCTTACATCAATTTACCTCCCATAGACAAATTACTCCCCCCACTCTTATAACAAAATGGGTGGATTTTAGGGAGGACATTCGACAAGGGAGTAAGTGGAAAATCCTGCCATTTTCCACTTATATTTGTTTGTAATGTTCGTTTTATGTATAATACCAATGAATGGGAGTACACACTTTTCATTGGAATTTCAACTGCTTGCTATGAACATATTGTACGCGGACCGTGGATAAATTTGAGCCACACAGCTTAATTCCGGACAAATTCTAATAGTGTTTGGAAGAACTAATCTTCAATTGAGACAAGTCAGACATTTTTGGCGTCAATTAGGGGTACTGCTTCATTGTCGAGAGACCGCATTGAATAATAAAAAAAAATCTAGTTACCCAATTTTTGCCAAGGCGAGGCTGACAACTGCATTCAAGAGGAAGCAAAGAGTTTTAAATGACACCATTGCCAAATAAACGGCGCAAGACTTTAGCTTAGCAAATATGCAGAACACCGGGGATTTGTTGTGTGCCTTGAAGACAAAATTGTTTTCTCAGCCAACCGTTCTTCAGGAATGTTGTAAATAGCTTACTGGGTTGCCATTCTGGATAAGATTTTCGACAAATTGACTGAGCTGTCTCTGAAGCAAATATGGTTTATGTTCTAAAAGTTCCGTGACGGATTGTGGCGGGCTGGCATGGGTTCCCGTGACCAGTTTTTAAATGCCTTTGCACATATGTTTCCTGATATAGAGTCGTGTTAGAGAAGAACGTTTAATGCTTTGGTGTCATTGAATTAGTTTGGATTGGAATGAAAGAGATGGAGATGTTTCGCATTGGGTGGATCACATACAGTTTTGTTGATTACTTGAGGGCTTTGTTGGCAGAACTTTAATCGCGTTGGTTGTTTTGCCTGTTTCCTTAAGTCGTTAAAAAACATCCTGCTATATCAATCAATTTTCTGCTTCCTGGCTAATGTGTAAAATCTTTTGAAGATTTGCAATAATATACTAAACGTTTTCAGCAAATCATCAAAATTTTCTTCTAACCTTTTGGGGCACTGCAATCAATTTTTCAACATGATTTCATAATAGTTCAAAGCAATGCTTAATAATTGTTAACGGCAGCCTGTTCTTTGACCTCCGGTCTTTTCGTACCCAAATTGGTTCAACAACGCTGTTTTTCATAACGTGGTTGACTGTCATCTCCTAGGATCAAGCTAAAACCGGTTGACCCAATGTTTTTTTTATGAGTCTATTGTCAGAAAAAATTCCATCGAGAGATGATCGACACAGCATTAAACCAAAAACAAAGGGAAAACGCATATTCGATATTATCAATTGAAGGCAACACAGAGTTTGTTTCTTATCCATAATGAGTCGATCACAGTCTGATAAGACCACAGTTGTTCCAGATGAAGAGAATTCAAGAAATTGTATGGAGAGTCCTTTAGATTTTCTTTAGATTTTCAGAACTTAAATTACTTTTTTAAATTTTGTGATAAACCCTGGCTCTTTTCCCTTGATTTAGTAGATCGCTGATATGCTCAATTTCCAAAGGTAGGAATTTTTGAAGGATTTTTTCCGTTTGATTAAATAAGAAAAAATTAGGTACGCTATCTCTTTAAATTTATGAGGAGTTCATGAAATGAAGATTTTAAAAAAGATGGATGTTCAAAAATTCTGAGACAAAAAATCCTTTTCGTATAAATGCCATGTAATTAAATGACGTGAGTCGAGAGTTGAAAAAGTACTGACCAAATATATGCTAATTCTTCTTGAGTCGTATATTCACACTTTTACTTGTCTTTAGAAAAAAAATTCTCTAAGCTGAACATACCCGGATCATAGTAACATTGTAAATCAGCGCTGAATCAGAGTATTCTCAGTCTGTATTTTTACTGCGAACAGATTTTGATCATGTCACACTGTTCAGACAAAAATCATAGTAAAAAAAACCGGCTCTGTGAAAACAATCTGAACAGTACAAATTCCAATTCTGGATTTGCTCTGGGCAGTCTTAAAAAACATACTGTGAATACTCTGAATCAACTTTTTCTCAGAATAAAAAAAGGAAAACAAAAGGTCTGACAACAATGAATTGCACCATAAATTGTATCTATCTTTATTATTAAAAAAGAGTGTTTCCTCTTCAACACAAAGTCAGAAGACTCTGCTGACTGTGGAATGTCCCGGAAACACTGCCATTTGGTCCCAATTTGGCAGTTTCCAGGTTCCCGGCGTGTATTTTCTGGTTTCGGCGTGTTTAACTGGTTTTGGGTTTTTTTTTGCTAATCTTAATACGTTTCTTGCAAGGTTTTAAGATCGTAAGTCGTCGTCATGCTCAAAAAGTGCATCGCCCAAAAATTTCAAATTTTTTTTCGAAGTTTTCACAATTTTTCATGATTTTGCTATGAACAGCATGGGAATCAAAACCAAGGATGTACAGTCTATTTTCAGAAAAAAAGTATCTATGCGAATAGACTGCACATAATGAGGTAGCAACAAACTCTTAGGATACACTGAAACAGTACAGGGCCGACGATATACAATTGGAATACAATGTTTCAGTACTGATTTACTATGGGACAAGGGTCCGGGTAGGTAAAGCCATCACATCGAAACCAAATGATTTCTAAACTGATTACATTTTTTGTCAAAAGTCGAGTTCTTACAAACAGAAAAAGTTCCAGAATAATTTGTGGATTCATCAAAATCGGTGTGAATTTGAGCGGATTTGAAACTGTCACAGAAACGAACTTTTTCTATTACCTCGCGTTTATGTAGGAGTTTGAACATTTTTTTTCCAATTGCAATATGCTGCATTGGAATATAGTTAGTTCTACAACTTCTTTTATGATAACACGAAATTTTTGCATATCTACTTTTTACATATCTTGTAAAATTTGCTTCTTGCAACTTAATTAATTTTTTCTAACACTCTGAAAGCGCGTTTTAATTAGCCAGTAACGTGTGATTTAAAAATTTCTCAAAAGATGACTTTAAGGTTGGCAACTATATCCCGCATTTCGTTGCTTTGGAAGTTTTATATGTATACCTTTGGAATTTTCGCCTGCTTGATATAAAGTCTGAATGAAACTTTTAGTGTATTGAGCAAAACAGTTGGTTTATTTTTTCTCTTCTGTCAACCCTGTCGGTTTTGAAGCCGCATAATTTGAAAAAAACTTCACTGTCTCTTTCACAATTTTTGATAATAGTCTCGACTTGTGAATAGTTGTTGATCACTAAATTTTAGATCCTTGAAAGGGCTTGATCAAAATATGTCAAAATACGGAGGGCAATGTAAATTATGCGAATTCATTTTTTATCATTAATCTTTTCTCCTTGAAGCAGTGGAGAACAAAAAATTGTGCTAATATTTGTTTCCGTGGTTTTTGACGATAGCCGGTATCTTTTCTATCAAAAAACATTAATGTCTAGAAAGTTCAATTGTAGAGTCAAATACTCTTTTCAGATAAAATTAAGGGTTTTGGTTAGAGTTTTGCTTTTGAGGTCCAAGTATGTTATATCGACCAGAATAGATTTCTCGCTACTGCAAAATTAGCTCAAAAAACGAATTTAAAAGCTAGTTCTGTAATTGAATGGGGTATGAATAGCTTTTAAAAGTTATTTTTATTTATAGGAAGAAAACAATCGGAAGAAAATTTTATAATAAGATTGAAGAAATTTGTTGATGTTCATAACTTTATTTTGTTTGAATGATTTCAATTATTATTTTTGTTTCAAGTATATTCAACCGTATGGTTATAATTTTAATTTAATTGTTGCAAAAAAAATGTAGTCAGAGAATCTGGAAGACTTTTTTCAGTTTTCAGATTTCAAAAGAGTTTTTCTGGCCTTTCTCGTTTCTGAGGTCAAGTGTGATATATCGCCTAAAAAACATTCTTGCTATTGGAAAATTAATTCAATGGGAAAATATATAAATTTTTCTGCTAATTCGATAAGATTTGTCATCAAAAATATGAATTGGTTTGATTTCAAAAAAGTTTTTTTTTCCGATATCTCTCGTTTTTGATATCCCAGAATGATATATCGACCAGAATTGCTTTCTTACTACTGGAAAACTAACTCACAAAGCTAGCTCAGAAACGCTTTTGGTAGATTGATAGGACATTGGGTCAGAAATCAATATGGTTTTTTTAGTTTTTCTGATTTAAAAAAAAGTTTTCCGGACATTTTTCGTTTTTCCGATCCCAATTTGATTTATTGACTGAATGAGGTTTCTGGCTATTGCAGAACTAATTAAAAAAAACTAGATAAAAGTTTTTAGGGGTTTGATTTTTAAAAAATGAAAGCCTTTGTGGTCAAAAAATCAAAATTTGGAGTTCGATTTTTCTGATTTCAGAAAAGTTTTTCTGATTTCAGAAAAGTTTTTCTGATATTTCTTTTTTTTTGAGTTCCCAGAAAGATATATTGTCCAGAACAGCTCTCTGACTACTGCAAAACAAAACAAAAAAGATACTGTAAACAATTTTTTGTTTAATTTGAGTTGGTGAAAAACTCTCTCGAAATTTTGTGTTTTCTTGCAGGTCATTTTTGTCAAATTTAGTAAATGGCTGTTAATTGCTTTTAGGAAAAACTCGTGTAGTTTTATCATTACAGGTGCTGAAGAACAGCCAAAAATTTAGAGGGACACATTACAGTTTTTAAGTGTATTTTTGTCCAAGGAAATTGAGCTTTTTGAATGGATCTACCCGAGAACAGGACAACAAAGGCAATCTCATATACATTGGGCAAAAATTTGCTGGTGACGTCCGACCTCAGAAAAAATAGTGGTTTGAACCCAATCTTCTTCTGGTTTGAACAATTGGGTTCAAACCAGTCTTTTTTTTGTTTGAACCCAATCCACTGAAACCCAATCCAAAACAAGGTGCCGATGTGAAACCGCTAAGATCAGCCGTTGTAACAGTTTTCATCGTCTGCAAATGTAACATCAGAATGTTGCTTGAATGTCGGATAGTTATTGTTAATATGTATCAAAAACAAATTTCTAACAGTAAACAATAGAATTCGTAGATTTTCGTTTCCATGTTTTAGGTTACTATACGATAACATTGTTGGACATAAAGTCAAGATTTTTGAGGCAAATCATCTTTATTTTTTTATATTTGTCGTACACAATCTTGTTTTTTGTACTGTATTTGGAGACTCCAGCTTGCTTTAATTTTCATTAACAGATTCTGCTCTGCAAAATACAGCTGAGCTTTCGCTTCGCGAATCATCTTGTTAACCCTGGATCGCAATTTCTGTGAATGAAGACAAGTAGCGAAATTAAATGTTAAATTGGTCAGCTGTACACGAGAAGCGAAACAAAAGATAACGATTTTATTATAAACTGAGATTCAGGAACTAAAAGCAATATCGGAAAATTTTTGGAAGATCTATACGTGAAAACTTGCTGAACTAAACTTGAGATTTTAAAATATGACATATCATGTATGCATAAAATGAAAATCTTATAACGATATTGCTAACACGAGAACAATTATTCGCCAGTTAAATAAAACAAAATAAATGTTCTTGTTATTTTTAGCTAGTGATATTAAAAAAATCGTTCTGGCTTTTATTAAAATATAAATTTTTTCAGTGGTATTGAAATAAATTATAATTTTCAGTGGTATTAAAGAGCAATCGCTATCATTTGAGGAAACAACTTTCGGCAGCCGAAGCACCTTGTTCGCGTCTTTTAGCATCACGTGCATCGTACCATATGTTCTTATCAACTTCTCCATTGCTGCAATAATTTAGCCAGTATTCTTCTGGGAGACGTGACGTCTATTCACAGTTACCATCTCTTTATCAATCGTCGTGCAGGGTTTGCATTCAATGGTACAAATTGGTAATTCGCGGAAAATTTATGGTCACCAGCATTGCTGGGCCATGCAAACCATTCCCCAGCTGCCCTAGTGGCTCGAGTGGCGATCCTCTAATAGGGCGTTCGTGATTGCGTGGGAATTGCAATTCTCTCTTCTATACAGACGCTGCCGCTGCTAACGTGTTGGTCTCGTCAAAACGAGTGCAGGTTTAACTTGCGTTATTTGGGCTTCATCAATTCGCGGGATGCAGTCCCTTATCTCCTTAAAACGGCGTCCTCGCTTTTTAGTGAAACAATTAAAGTTTTATTAAAAGCTTTCCCATTTTTTATCGAAGGGGAGAACATGGGGACCACCGGTGAGCGGGCAGGCTTATATTCGAAATGAGCATTCTTTCGGGCCTGCTGACTACTGTATCCGTCGTGAAGAATACGAGGGGTAAAGCGTGCGTTGAAGTAGTTTGAAGCAATTTGCCTCAAAGATGATGTTTGAATCATTGTGTTGTTCTGAGGATGTTTGATCAGATGCAGAATTTGACTTTATTGAATGGCTGAGCAAATTATTTTCAAAGTTAGAACGGGTAAAACGATAATTTTGAACCAATTTAGCATTTGATTTTTTTCAGTTGTTCGGGCTATTAACACTCCTAAGGAAAGGAATTTGCAGTGCGGTTTTAAACGAAAGGTTATCATGGTTAAATCTTGCTAATTACAGTAGATTTGAAAACGCAAGAGAAGTTAAAGCCATTTTTGTGGCCTAGATTAGAACATCGAAATACTATTTGTTTTGTAGAATAGTTTGTACTTGTAATTTGACTTACGTCTGATATGGTAATTTTTTGTAATCGTAGGCATGATGCATGAGTGTTATTTTGATTTCAAGGGTTAAATATGTTTGATTTGGGTGTAAGGGTTTCCTCGGCGGGAGTGAAAAATTTTTTGAAGCACGAAAACATGCGATGCATGATATAGATGATTATTTGAAGGGTTATTTGTTGCTAATTTTCAAATAGTAGTTTTTTCGGCGGGTTGAACGTTTGTTTCGAGTCATGTGTGCAAGCGATACAAAATCAATCTTAAAAATAGCGAGAGTTTCAGTGAGCGGATTACCATTAGTGATTTCTAGCCATAGTGCGAGGGAGGAATTGTCAATAATTTCACTCCCTAACGACATGTTCGGGTTGCTTCAAACATTTCCTGATTCAATGAGAAGCCCCACATTTTTGTTACCTATCATAAATTTTGTGTTTTGGGGTTACTTTCAATTCTAGCAACCATGTTAACATCTGAACTATCATTATCAGATTCGAATTCAATGTTGTAATTATCACCGATGATAGCGTTGACTGTGTTTTCTCTTGGAGGTGCACTATCCAAATTACCGATTGCTTTTATCTTAGATCGGGCATTTCGTTAAAGATTGAATTTTTTTCGGACAGACTTGAGCAAAGTGATTTTGTAAACCGCAGTTGCTTCAAGTTTTGCGTTTGCAATACATTTATCCTTGTGATTTAAAGACCAAGGGCGGGCTCAATTGGGATAGTTTTGATACGTGCATCGGGTTTGTGATTGGAAATTTTGTCGTGCATTAATGTTGCTAGCTTGAAGTTGGATTGATATAAGGATCACTTGCGGAGCTGATTGACAATTGGAAACTTGCAGCTGATTGCCGATTTCCTAATTCATGGCCAATCTTAAAATCTTAATGCCTCCATGGTTGAGAGTTTCTTTTGAATGTCCACGTTGAGTTTAATTGTTTAAAAATTGCTCTAAATAGATCACTTATCAAAGTATCTTCTTTACCGCCCCTAAATCAAACTTCTGGACCTTAAAAGGCTTCTTCCCTTAGGCGTCAAATTCTGCTGTCGTAGAAGACATGATCACGAGATGCCGGCTTCGGCTATTGATAACTTTTGGTTCTAATGCTAAGATGTATTACCGACACAGTCCTTCGATCTGTTCAGTGTTTATAACCGCAAACGATTTCAATCTCCACTTGTCGCTGGCATCGAATTCCCAATTCATTTTAAGTTGCACTTTCCGGGTTAGTCTGTCGCGTTCTGCTTGTGCTGAAGCTCTTTGAACAGTTTTTTTGATGATGGGTTCAAATTGTAATTGAAATTGTTCCTGTTGAGCGCTGAGTAGTGTGTCGAGTGTAATGTTCTTTTTCGCTGAGAGAGCCAATTTTAATTGCCTTCGCCATCTTCCCACATCAGAGGAAGGTCCAAGTCGTGCTTCGCCTAAAAAAGATCAATGCCTAAAGCGATCCTTTTAGGAGAAGCTGACTGCGGCATGTGGTACACAATCAAGTTTATAAACTGTACTTTGAGACTGAAGCTGGCTTTCATTTTCAAGAAGGGTTTATGCTGTGCGCGCTCGCCCAGCAAAATGATCTTTAGTTATTAATTTAGCGAATCAATTTGTTATTCGTGGTTCACCATCTCTGTGGGTAAGACGAGTGGCGAAATTAGATTTTATATTGGGCAACTGTACTTGAAGCATAACAAAAGAGAATAATCTTAGTAGATAACGCGATTCATGAACTACTAACAAACTAAATTTGAGTAGTATACATACATGTGAAAACATTAACTGATGAGGGGTACTGTTGAGCTGAACTTGACGTTTGTAATATATGAACTCCAAAAAATTTATGTACATTGTATTTGACTTTATTGCACTAGATTAAGAGTATGAGATATCACGTATGACAATATTGCTATCATGACAAAAATTTTGGCTTGTTTGGCAAGTTTATGGCATGTGAAGCGTTATTTTTAAAAACTTGATAATTTATTTCCGTATTTAGTTTTAAAAGTGGCTCAAGGAACAGTCAAGATAGAACTTGCACAGCCTAATAACCAATGTCAAAGAAGATGCAAATACTCTAAGACGATTGATGAAAGATTTAAACAAGGCCGGAGGAAGTAATCAACTGTGTTGAGCTGCTACATGAAATCAAATATAAAAATCTACAATTTGTGGACGACGAAACGTCTCAAATTAAATTGTTTTTTTTTTTACAGAATTTATTTCCACATCAGTCATGTTTTTAGAAGTTTTGACTAGTTGTGGACTAAGTACTTGAAATATACTTAAACTACTCTTGTGTGCGATTCCTTAGTTAATTTGTACTGATTCAAGGCAGTATTTGAAGGGCACCTAAGGCTATGAAGTTATCATCATCGGATCAGCCAGATAATTTCTACATTTTCTAATTTCTCTACAGTGTGATCTTTTTCCTTTAGACGGCTAATTTTGATTTGTCTCAACAATAAAACCAGACAATCAGATTCGTTTTAAAACATTCCCACAGTGGCCCTTCAAGTTTCGTTTAGCATTGGCTAAAATGTTTGCTTAGTTTGCAAATTTTCTGTTGAGAACCACTGAAAACTGTTGAAGGCATCAGTTGAAGCAATTGTCCCTTAAAAAAATATCAGGAATTTTTTTTCTCCAGTTTATTATTTATCACGATACGTTTTCTGTTTATCAATTGCGCGAGATAGTACAATGAGAGAAAAAACGCAACAAGTTTTTTTCAAAGGGAAGATTGAGAAAGATTTTTATACTCAGCGATGATTTCGATCTCTGCATGAAATAGTGCCTGTAAAATGGATTCCTGAAGATCAAAAGGCTTTTTTAAGTTGCGTGCGAATGCGTCGGCCAAGAGGAGTAACACAACTAATGACTTGTGAAGGAGTTGTGTTTGTCGATTATCAAGCGTCTGAAATTCTGCTTTATCGAAAATATTCAATTGATGGTGGATGTAGTGTGCCCTTCTCCGGCTGAAATTTGTGATGTCATCCGCACTTTTTTTTGCTTTTCAGAGGTCAAAAAACACCGCAAGACACAATACTGTAGTTTCGTCGAAGAATGATTGACCATAATATATGATTTTGTGCACTCTTGCGCTCCTTTTTTGTTCCTTTCTTGTTTGCGCGTGCATTCCTTAAAGTCCACTCAGGATGAGGTGCGCGACCCAAGCCAGCTCTGATCAGACTATCCAGACCAAAATCGACTCTGATCAGCCGATCCAGACCAAAATTGACTCTGATCAGACCGACTTGAGTCGTTCACTGGGGGTACCAAACCGACTTCAGTCGCGCACTGGGGGTGTAATACCTATGTCGTACATCATAATTTAGTGCAGTAAACTTATCATACGATGTACTTAATTTAATCAGTGTACCCATTCCTGAGGGGCATGTGCATAAATCATTATTACTTCACATGCTTGTCTGTTGCTACCATTTTCCCACAACGGGAAAATATTGTTCACATTTTATTTGACTTCTGGAACAACAGTTGAGTTATTCTTTCATTCTCTTAGTTTTGCTTCTCGCGTACAGTTGCCCAATTTAATTTATTCTTCATTAACTGTCTTTACAATCCGAGTAAAGTAAACATTACTCCTTACGCGATTCGCTAAGGGAATTCATTTGGAAATTGTGTAAAGCGCACTCGCCGCGCAATTAGGACATAGAACATAAATACAACTCGCAACTCAAGATCAAGTACGCAATCTCACTCGCGTACGACATGGCGCAGTCAGCAGCTCAAAAACGAACTCCACTTGGCATTGAGCCATTTTGGGATAAACCTAGTGTAGATCCCCCACTGAAATGGGAAAAGTGGCAGATGCAGGCCAAGTTAGCGCTTCTTGCAAAGGAAAATATCACAATAGACACTTTGTTGGAACCAAAACCTGAAACAGTACAACTACCACTTGAACCGATCTATGAGGTTACGATAACGGGATCATCGGCACAATCGGAGCGGGAAAGATTGGCGAGAAACGCTCAGTCAAAAATGAATTGGGAAAACCGGTGTCAGAGACAACTGGAGATAGGAATAATGTGCGGAGACAAGCCATGGGCGCAAGCCGATCGAAAAACTGTGTCAATGTTATACCTCAGTTTGCGCACTGAAGGACGTCGAATTGTCTGTAGTCAAAACCCACACCTCAAGATGGACAGTCTCTCAACAGCAGAACTTTGGACAATCATGGAAACAGCATTTATTCGTCAGCGCAACATTACATTCGACAGATATGTCCTCCTCACCACGAAACAGACAAGAGGAGAGTCTATCGAACATTTCACCGGGAAATTGAAAGAACTTTCTGAAAATTGTGAGCTCGGAAGTCAGGAAGACACCCTCATTAGAGACTTATTTATTGCAAATATGTTAGATCCAGAAATTCAACGGGAATTGCTGCGAGAAACCTTAGAACCAGCCCAAGCATTAAGTTTGGCCATAAATATGGAATTAGGCCAAAGAAACCAGCTACAAATTACAAACTCGCAATCTGCTCCGCAAGTTAATGCAATAATTCCTCAACGAACGTTTCGACCACCAAATCAGAGACCAAATACATCCAGCTTTACTCGATCACCAAACCAACTATGCAGGAACTGTGGCCTAACTTGGTCAGCTAATCATAGAGTCAAATGCATTGCGAGAGGCAAGACTTGCAACAATTGTGGCCTTCAAAACCATTTTTCGCGAGTGTGCACAAAACTAAAATCATCACCAAACAAACCTAATCGCTCTAATGTTAACTCTGTTGAAGAAACTACAACTGACCAAACAGTAAATGCCATACAAAATATGAACTATAACCCGCAATGCGAATCGGATTACGACAGCTCAGATGACAATATGGTCGCCAGCATCGCAAGTACCGCAATTCAGATTGAACCAAAGAACACTATCCTACAAATTGGTAACAACCATGTTGGACTTCTCATTGACTCCGGCAGTGTGTGCAGTATTTTGCCTGAGTCCCTTGCTCCGGAAATTGTGGAAAATTCTCCCTTTGCTCGATGGTTGATGATAGCGCCTCCCCAGGAACTCAAAACATTTACCAATGAAACCATAAACGTGATAGGTATGATACAGGCACCAATTGCGAGCAATGGATGGCGACTTGAAGAAGCTGAATTTGTAGTAGTTCGTGATGGACTAAAACCATTAGTGGGAAGAGATCTATTTGACGCTCTTGGAATTTCAGTAAATCAAACCCCAAAACCGGAAGGTAGTATGGTCAACACTATCACATCACAATGTCCATTCAAAACACGCATCGCACAACAATTCCCTCAACTTATTACACGTATTGGTCGCTCAAAAATACACATTGTCAAATCTAAATTTCATCGTCATTTCCAGCCAAAACTTCAAAAGGGTAGAAAAGTACCCATCAATTTGCAAGAACGAGTAAATACTGAAATTAAAAAACTTCTTGCAGAGGGACATATAGAAAAATTGAATAACTGTTCTGATCAATATTTTATTTCACCTATTGTAATCACAGTCAAACGAGATCAAACCATAAAATTAGCACTAGATTCTAAAACTCTTAACAAAGCAATACATAAGAACAAATATCAAATGCCAAATATTGAAACACTCATGGATTCGATATCACAAATAATTACAAACTACAAAACAGAACCCGCGGAGCGAATACATTTCTCTACTATTGATCTTAAATATGCTTACAGCCAACTAAATTTACACCCTGAAACTGCTAATCATTGTAATTTTAATATTATCAGTGGTGACATGACAGGCACATACCGATTCAAAACAGGATTCTACGGTCTTACTGACATGCCTGCCGAGTTTCAGAAGGCAATGGACTACACCCTGATTGGACTTAAAAATACATTCTGTTTCTTAGATGATATTTTAATTGTTAGTAAAGGTTCAGAAGATGATCACTTCCAACTTGTACTGGATTGTCTTCGAAAGTTAGATGCAGACAACCTTCGTATCAATCTTCCGAAATGCCATTTTGCAAAACAACAAATTTCATGGTTAGGATATAATATAACTCAATCTGGAATCTCGCCACTCGAATCCAAAACATCTTCCATTATGTCATTACAACCTCCTAATACAATCAAAAAATTACGCTCATTTCTCGGCTCAGTCCATTATATTAGCAAATTTATTCCCAATTTAGCTCAACTCTGCCATCCTTTAAGACCTCTACTTCGTAAATCCACTAAATATGTCTGGACTGACACTCACACATTACATTTTAATGCAATTAAAACTCGCATAGCAAATCATACCGAAAACATGCATTATAACCCCCAATTTGAAACGCGAATCAAACGTGATGCTTCACGTTCTGGTTTGGGAGCAGCACTAGAACAACTAACAGTTGATGGTTGGAAACCGATACCTTTTGCATCCCGATTTTTAAACAGCAGTGAAGAACGTTATAGTATTAACGAGTTAGAACTTCTTGGGGTAGTGTGGTCGATAGAATATTTTAAAAACTATTTGTATGGCAAAGAATTCACTGTTATAACTGACCACCGCGCATTACTTTCCATTTTAAAAGAACATCGATCAAATAAAAGTTACAATAGTAGGTTAGCACGGTGGGTTGACCGTCTCTTACCTTATCAATTCTCAATAGAGCATTTACCCGGCGCAAAAATGGGCCTAGTTGATTACATATCTCGTAACCCATATCAACCAGCAAAAAGTGTTTCCAAATATGACGAAGAATTCCTAGTTGCAACATTATCGAGTATACATACTGATGCCCAATTACTTCAACAAAAACAAAATCTCACAGCTAATTCACTTCATAAATTATATATTGATATTGATAGAGAACATAAAAATTCCACCACCATTACAGAACAAGTTTTAACCATAGATTATGAAACTCAAAATCCTCAATCTGAAATTTCTGATTTACTCGCTTCGCGAAATAAAAATTCAAAATACTATTCAAAACAATATTCTATTCCAGGTATAAAACCCGCTCAGCGGGTACGCTTAACAAACGTTAATTCAAATTTCGCTCCGCGAATTAATAGTCCAAAATTCTCTTCCAAACAAACCTCCAATTTAGACATAAATCCCGCTCAGCATGTTCGCTTAACAAATAATAGTTCAAATCTCGCGTCGCAAAAACACAACTCTAATATTATCCCTTTCAAATTTAATCATCTGTATAGCACACACGCTCCAGACGTACATTTAGCTCATAAAAATAATTCATTCGCGGATCAAATGCGACATATATTTATCCATTCCACCAATGGTTTTAATTGTACTAGTGTACATGATCAGCGAGTACATTCCAGTCAAAACAATATCGTACTCGCTAACACATATTCTCCTCCAAAAGTTAACACTTCTAATTTAATTGATACCACCTCTAATCTCGCATCGCGAGTACGCAAGTCCTTTAACAAATTAACACCCGCCTGGCATAATCCTTTACTAGTTACTCAAAAGACTAAAATGCATTCCTTAGAGGACTCTTTTGCAACGCGAGTTACTAAATACCCAAATCATTCCAAATATGCGTCACATAGTCTACAATTTACAACTACTCCCGTACAAATTGAGTCTCAAAGACTAGTAAATACAAGAACAGCGTCACTCGCTCACCAAAATACATCCAAATTTAATTCTTTAAGTCATTCTCACTTGTCAATCAAAAATCAGCCTCAAATTCCTACCTTTTTTAGTAAGCCACACTCAAATACTTTAAATAACTCACGTGCCCAATTGGTAAACAAAAATCAAGTGCATTTTGCCCAAACTCAATCAGAAATTCAGTTGCCTTCCTTTTCGTCAATCAATTTAATTGAAAAAACAAAAATCTCATCAACAATGAGTCAACAAGCATCTTCTCTCAAGGGAAAATCTCTCTCCACTCGACCTACCAGAGCTTCGCCTCGCGTGTCTTTCACTGACAATGCAACAACGAGCACGCCTCGCAGATCTTCATCGAACTCCAACCTAAGTACCCCGCTAACGGATAGCCCCCAAGTAATGTCGTTCGAACGAGTGATGGGGAAAGTTTTTAGCAAAGGCCTCATTGCGTCACTGACAAGTAAGGATGCAGTCTTAAAAGAAGTGCGAGACTGCATAATTCGGGGGGATGAAGAAAGACTGAAGGCCCTCAACCCATACCTTCACAGTTATAGGCGGGACCTTCACGTGACAGGCGGGTGTGTCTGCATGGACGAGAAGGTGGCAATCCCCAATGCACTCAAAGAGGCCCTCATTGACGATCTCCATGCCAGTCACCCGGGTAGCTGGGGGATGATATGTATGGCCCAGCACTGCTGGTGGCCATACATGAATCGCGATTTGCTTGTCAAAGCAATAGAGTGCAAATCTTGCACAGCTATTGGTAAAAATTTAAAATCTGTTATTCCCGCAAAACAATTTAAAGCACATACACCATGTATAGTTCCCAACCAAGAAATACAAATAGACTTTGCAGGGCCCATTAATAACGAAAAAGAACATGAAATATATATTTTAACATGCATTGATAGATTTTCAAAATATCCTTCTGCGGAATTAGTTGATAATGCAAATGCCTCGAATGTCATAAAATTTTTAGACAATTATATACAAATTCATGGAGTTCCTCGTTCCTTAAGAATAGATCAAGCCCGTTGTCTTATAGGTAACCAAGTAAAAAATTTTTGTACAAAAAACAATATCACATTAATACCAGCCCCGGCAAATGATCATCGTGCAATAGGTTTAGTAGAACGATTAATTGGTACAATTAAACAACGCTTGGCATGTATTAAAGACGCACACAAAGAACTAAATACGTTCACCATTAAAGCAGCATTAAAATCAATTATATACCAGCTTCGCATATGCAAACATAAAACAACTAAGCTTTCGCCATTCGAATCTCACTTCGGGCGTACGGCCAATACACCACTTAGTAATATAAGTACTCAACCTAAATCATCTGACCTCAGTTATGAAAAAATTTTGAATCATTATTTAGATGAAGAAACTGTAACCCCCAACGAATTGCTGCCGGAAGAACATTGGGGAAACATCCGGAGTGATGATGAAGTTGAGCGCAATATGTGCAAGGCGACAAAGGATGCTACTAATCGCAAACGGCAAGCCACGGATAATGAGTCACGCTTCCTTCGTATTACGCATGCACACCGTCCACTCCCATTGAAAGAACACGCGGTCCAACTAAATATTGCCCGAAAGAAGCACCTCCATAAGAGATCCAAGAAGAACCTGGACGGATTGTATGAGGTGTTGGCCCCAGGATCGGTCGTCCAAAAGACCGACCAATACACTTCGGTCATTCGCGAGCCGGGTAAGGTGGAAGTGACTGTACGCAATAGTGATATTGCAAAATTCGGCACTCGTGAAGAACGAAAGACCAAATTGACAGATTACATCAACCGCAGAGGACCCCGCACACATGAAAAGACAACGGAAGCCAAGATACTCAGCCATATCAAAGAGTGTACCCGCATCCAGAAAGGAGACAGGAAAATGAAACATCGAAAACGAGAAACTGGTAGTGGCGTATCCTCGAACAAATCTAACATTGCTCGCGCAATGCGAGTACGCATGCCAAAAGTTCCGGACAATTTCGCTCCGCAAGTACTACCCGAAATTCCAGAGGCTGCTCCCGATCAGCCAATTATAACGGAAGAAGTGCTTATTGCACCCCCGCCTACAAACATACAGCAAGAAACAGTTGAATCACCTCATCCAGCTCCAACAACATCTTTCCCCAATACTCTAACACGATCCACTAAACGAACTAGAAAAAGCCCCAAATATTATGGTTATGACAAAGACGACTCATCGGGTGATTCTACTAATTCGTGCCCCCGAACATTGCTCCACCCCGTAGGAAGCGTCGAGTGGGAGACATAGAATCGATTCAACCCTCAGTGATACAAACAATTGTGGACACTGCTACTCGAGTTGAACCGATTCACAACGACTTTCCCTCGCCTATCATAGGACAGGTGTCTCCGACGGACCCCCGTATTCGGCCAGCCGATCATAGCACTTCAAATGAACTGATTATTGATGAAGAGGACATGTGAAAACTGATATATTATTAATTATGACTAGCTATGATAACCAGTAAATATATTGTTGATACTATTTAACCGGTGAATAAGTATTATTATTATTCATATTGTTATTAAAATTTTATTTCATGCAATTTTAATTTTTGAAAGCGGGAGAAATGTCGTACATCATAATTTAGTGCAGTAAACTTATCATACGATGTACTTAATTTAATCAGTGTACCCATTCCTGAGGGGCATGTGCATAAATCATTATTACTTCACATGCTTGTCTGTTGCTACCATTTTCCCACAACGGGAAAATATTGTTCACATTTTATTTGACTTCTGGAATAACAGTTGAGTTATTCTTTCATTCTCTTAGTTTTGCTTCTCGCGTACAGTTGCCCAATTTAATTTATTCTTCATTAACTGTCTTTACAATCCGAGTAAAGTAAACATTAGTCCTTACGCGATTCGCTAAGCGGATTCATTTGGAAATTGTGTAAAGCGCACTCGCCGCGCAAGTAGGACATAGAACATAAATGCAACTCGCGACTCAAGATCAAGTACGCAATCTCACTCGCGTACGACAACCTACTTGAGTTGCGCACTGGGGTGTCAGTCCCACTTTGGTTGCTCACTGGGGTTGCCAGACCAACTTCAGTAGCGCATTGGCGATACCCTGACTTACACTTTTAGCTGTAGAAGTAGCAGTAATCATTGGTATAACATATATTGTTTCAGAAATATATACATCATTTTATGGATGTGGTTTATAAATTTTTCAGTTAAAAAATGTTAGTTTGAAACAAAAAATGTCTTCAGCTCAACAACATTTATCAAAACTTCGTCTTTGGCGTGGTCTTTGATGTTCATCAAGTAATATTGGGAAGTGCTCTTCAAACAACAGTCCCAGGGGGTTCAATTATATCTTCCGTTTTCGGGGGTTCGGCCGTTTTTTCGGCTGGAACTCTTGGTTCTGATCAGACTTTCCGGAATATAACACAAAATTATCAAGACCAAAGACCACGTTCTGATCAGACTATACAGACTCTGGGTTGGTCTCTGATCAGACTGTCCAGACCGTAAGTAGTGCCCTGATCTAACCGTGTAGACTCTGGATGGGGTCCTGATCAGACCATCCAGACCGTAGACAGTGATGCCAAACTCTGAAGAGTGGTCGCAATTTACCCCCCGTGCGCGACCCAAGTCGGTCTGATCAGGGTTGGTTTGGGTCGCGCACCTCATCCTGGGTAACTAGATCTCGGACTCCATTTTTTTTCTGTTATTTTTGTGCTACAGTGGTCCACATATGTCTTGAGGGCGCATTGCGTTGTTTTAATGGACATTGTAGTTGGATTTAATAGCGGATTTAGCCAATATTGAAGACTTAGAGCGCTAAATCAACCAATTTTTCAAAACAAAATTAGATGAATAACAAAAATTGTTTGTTTTCCAACTATGTGAACTACTTCTGGATTGCATTTTCCGCCCAAAACCATATATGCTTATATGCTGTTACTCTTGGGCGCCTTTACTTGTTTTGATAGCACAAATTGGAGTAAAAATTCTTTTTGCATTTTGATGTGAAGTTGCCACTTTAGCTGATTTTTGTGGTGTGAATGTTGTTTTCCTTAACTATTTATTTTTTACGCTGTGCACAACTTCTGGTAATGGCAACGCCGATAACATTTCAAAATTTACTCGCTTAGGTGCAACGTTTTATTATCATTTGTACCAGGTGATTGATTTTTCTTATTTTTGTAAAGTAAACTTACGCTCCCAATGTTAGATATTTAGGTACCTAATTCAATTGTGTTGGTTATTGACAATTTCAAAGAGGTAGATTTTCGGCCATTACAAATTTGTATAAAAGTGGCATTGATATGTTCTTCATCATGATCTAATTAATTTTTAAACCTTTCGAAAAGAGGTTCCTGAGTTTTTATCAACCCAATGCATCAAAATACAAAAGAAGATTAGTTACGGCTGTAACTGTTTTCGATAGTTTATTTGAAAGTACTTGGAAGGATAAAACCACTTTCAAAATATTCAATCCATTTGTGCTATATCGTTCTCCAGAAACACTAAGAAATAATGAAGTGAAAGATTTTGGTTTCAGTTCGTCTACTGTTAGCTTTGTTAGCCCCAAAAAACGCAATGCATCTTTCTTTTGTTATCTTTCAGTGTCAGGTTAGTTGGCAGCTTTTTTATTGTCTGCAAGAACTAATTTGAGTGCATTCTTCTGCCAAACCGATAAATAAAATTTTTCTAAAAAAGAGAAGGGGTTGTAAAGTGTACCATAGTGGGAATGACGTTATTAGGGTGATGTACCGATTTCCAAAAGACAGTTTTCTGTGTTTGCTTCTGGTGTTGCTTTTCAATGTTTTGCTGATGCTCTAGATTCCAGGACAAAATTTAAAATAACCGATTCAATTCCAATTTTGCAAAGATGACATTTTGAGAAAGAGTTTAAACTTTATCATCTTTCCTAACATGAAGGTTTATCAGTCAGTCCAAAAATCTTTTTCGATTCCATTTATGCCTGTCATTTTTCCTTCCGTACGACTAGAATTTCATAGCAGGCTGCTACACTCTATCAGGGGAAAAGTTTAAATGACCATATGCACTTTTATGATCATTTGAAGGAAAGTTTACTTTCGCCTAAGACACAGGATCAGCGAACTTTGAAGTGAATGAATCAACCAACGTATCGAAATTCGGCATCTAATGTTCATTTTTGCTTTGTTTTGTTCTTTTTTTGGCGTCCAAATCCCAATCAATCCATTTTGTTCATCCAATTGGAAAAACAAAAATTTTCATCAGATTAACTGTTTTCCAAAAGATTCCTTCTACAAATGTGTCCTCTCTTTATGGTTAATCAATGTTTGTCCTTTCTGACATTTGAAATTTGATAGAAAATTTTGAGCGCCCATGAATGTTAGATCCTCAAATGCGAGTATTCGCTTTAGAAATGATATTCCAGTTCAACGATTGTACATTGATGAATAATGTTTTTACTCGAGTCATCTTGTTTCACATTAGAACGTTTATTCTTTCCGTGACAAAAAAGTTCCAAATTGCTTTAGAATGCTCTTTACTAATGTAAAACCATTTTCTTCGATTAGCCGGTAAATGATTGCAAGTGTGAAGCAAACCTTACGCAGAAACTTGATTGTCTCGTTTGAGAACGCTCGAGTTGAGTTCTGGTTTGAGATTGCTCGGGTTGAGCGATAAATGTTGCCACAAAATTTTTAGTGAAAACTCAACTTTATTACGAGTTTCTTTTTGAAAAATTAATAAAATGTCGGTTTTACCAATTGGATTGCCCTCTTGTTTGCAATGTTCTTCACTTGAATAAGTTAGGTAATTCACATATGTTTTAATTGATCAACTTCTATTTTGTTCTTTTTCTTTGCATATGACGCATGCTTAGATAAAGCATTGGTTTATGTGACAAATAATATGAATTGAATTTGATTTTTTTTATAAACTGGGCACCAGCAGCACTTCAGATCTGCACTCGCAGACTTAAATTGTCAGTTTTATTACGGGTTAATTGAACTTCAATGGTCTTTTTCATCCACAGTTTTGCTTGTTTATAACCAAGAACAATTTCATGGTATAAATTTAAAAAATATAGTGCCGTTTAATTGTAAAGTGTAATATCTTAATTGCATTAAGATGAAGTTTGAGCTGCACAATTTTTTAAACGCTTAGCGTAATAGTTTAATTCTCATCTCAGTTCACAATAAAACAGATAAAGTAAAGTAGTTAAAATAACAACAAAATATTTTCATCTATTTCATGACAGCACGTGGAACCTAAATTGTACAATGGAAAAAAGATTCTTCCTTTTTAGTGACTAGAACATACTTGAATTTTAACAAAAAATGCCAAAACCGAATTAAAACTTCAACGGTGACCAAGTTTAGTTTCAAGTATAATATAAGAAACAATTCAGAACAATGATCACGTCACTGTTTAGACTCCGCAGTATTTGAACAACTTCCAGGCTAAGAAGTTTCAGGCCGAGAAATTTCAGGCTCTTTTGCAGTAGATCTACAAAGGGCCTGGACGTACTTCTAAAACTTCTAATCGATCCTTGAGGCCAAATTTGTTTTAAACTTTTCTTCAAATTGCTTGCATCAATGATCTTTGACAAAATCTATGGGGAAACTTATTTAATTTTAATTGGAGATCAATTAAAAGTTCTATTCAAAATTAGTTTAATTGAATTACCAGTCCTGTTTTCATACTTTGTTTTCAAGATTTAAATCTTACATCTTTTTGGGAGTAATTTTTTGGGCGTGGGTATAATCCAGCAAATTCCTCATTACTCCCCATTACCCCCTTATATTACATCGTTTTACCCTCTAAAATTAACCCTTACCCTACATCTTTTTAATCCTGTATTCCTACAATCTCATGGTTTTACCCCCTAAAACTATCCCCTAATCTTACATCTTTTTTGGGGGATTGGTTTTGGAGGACAAAATCTAAAAATTCTCCGCATTACCCCCTAATACTGCATCGTTTTACCCGCATAGACAATTACTGCCCTTATCTTACATCAGATTGATGGGTAATCAGACTTCGAAACGGATTTGCCAAGAAACACATATACCTTTAGCATTATATCTATCGATATTCGAGGTCTTATTGCAGACTTTTGCAGAGACATTTAATTTTAGATCTATAAAGTGCCAGGGGGGGGGGTACTTCTGGTAATTTTATTTGATCCTCGAGGCCAAGTTTGTTTTGAACTTTTCTTTAAATTGCTTACTTCAATCATTTTTGAGGCAATATATGGGACCACTTATTCATTGGATATCAAGTATAAGTTATTTTCAAATTTAGTTCTTTTAAATTACCAGTGCTGTTTTTGCAATTTTGTATTCAGGATTTAAATCTTCCATCTTTTTTCAGATTTTTTTGTTTGGAGGGGCTAAAATGTAACAATCTCTCCCTTACTCCCCATTTCCCCATTACCCCCTTATCGCACATCCTTTTACCCTCTAAAATTAAAATTACCCTCCCTGATCTTACATCGTTTTCGGGTGTAAATTTCGGGGGGTAACATCTAAACCCCCCCCCCCCACCACCACCACCTTCTCCCCTAATAATACATCGTTTTACCCCATAGACAAATACCGCCTGCTCTTACAACAGTTTGGTGGGCAATCAGGGGGGGGGGGTAACTTTGACACGGATTTGTCGAGAACGTTTTTAAAAAAAGAAATAGCAACATCAGTTAATTCTTCCGTTTATAAAATTAAGCCACTAGTACATATTTACAAAGTTGGAAAGGAAAACAAGAAAATTGAATAACTCAAAAAGAGACGAGAGAATACCCTCAATTTACGTAAATGAAATACACAAAAATTTTTATTACTAGAATTTTTTAGTATTTGATGTTATTCGTTTTAGTAATCGTTGAATAACGATGTTATTCAAACGAGGAGAATTAAATTTATTGATCTTATTTTTTACCAAAGTCATGTGAGGTCATCGGTCTGAGCTAGATCAGTTGGCCGATTAAGAACCCTGTTAAGTCGGTCACTCATGATCCCGACCAAGTCTCTCAATCCGTAGCTGGCATTATTCTCGAAGGCTGAGATCATTCTGTCTTTTAAAGTATTTTTCTCAATGTATTGCATCATATCGGCCAGGATTTCGTAGTTTTCCAGCAACAAAGGAGAAGTTTCATGACACCCAATTAGGGGTAAAATTCGATTGTTTTTGCTCGGAACTTGTTCACTTCGTTGAAAATCTTGCTCGTACAATTCACAACAAAGATGTATTATTCTTGAGAAATTGTCCAGATCCTGCATACCAGAATCAAATCTTCTCAATTCCTCATTTTGATCAGTTAATCTTATCCGTAAGCTGAGAAGGTAGACCTCACATCCGCCAGTGAGAGACGCAAAGCGTGCGGCTGGACAATTCAACAAATGTTTTACAGCAGTTTCAGAAAGGTCAAATTTGATAAAAGGAAGAAGTCTCTCTTTTGGAACATCTAAGTACATTCTGAAGAATTGCGACCACCTGTCTCCTAACAATTGCAAAAATTCAGAGACAACTGCCTGCGTTAAATCCTCATTTGCTTCTGTTGTTGCATTTAATTGGTTTTCATTAAGCAGATTGAAATCAAAGAATTGATCGGAGCCCAACTTAAAGGAAATTGTGTTTACATCATTAGCCGTGGATTCGAAGTCGTACTGAAGAGTAAACGAATTTCCCCAGTTTTCATTCCTTGGCTCGGTTTGTAGAAGCCTTGGGGATTCAATTTGTTCTCGAAATCTGAGATCAGGGGCGTTTAGATCTGAAACAGAAACAAAGCAGATAAAATAAGTTTTTTTTTAGTTCACACCTAACTTGTGCGTCCTAACTTTCGTCGTCCTAACTTGTGCGTCCTAAAAACAAACTTCTGCCTCCTAACTTTCTTGCCTTTATTGTTCCGACCCTCTTGAGGAGTGAGGAACTATATACTCAAATGGGTTTTTTTTGTTCAGTCAATTTTCGCTGATCGATATATTCATCGTAGAGAGTTGAGACTGGTATCATTAGAAAGCTCGTCCAGCGTAGAATATGGAATTATAAAGTTTTTTTAAAATTTCGTTTTCTACAGGGAGTTATCGAGGTTTAAACTTCTAAGAAAATTAGAGTGAATTCAGGTTATTTTATTCACATTTTCCGGAATTTTTGCCTAAAATTTCGTCAATTTTGCTAAAATTTTGTTAAAATTTTTACGAATAGTGTCATTGATTTTATTTTTAAAGACGAACAAGCATTGCTGATTGTTTTGATTTAATTTTTTTGGACAAAAATTCTGGATAAATGTTTCAAAATTCAGACTTTTTCATCAAAAACAGCACGAAATAGGCTACTTTAGTCCACTTTGATTAAAATGCCGGCAGTACACCCCCAAACAACACTCACACAATTTTTGTAGACTCAGCAGAGGGGAGCTATTCCTGCCTCAGCGTCCGCTGAGAGTGCTCTGTAATCAAAACTTCGCGGTTTTTGCTAACTTTATTCGTTGATTATCAAAAATGCAGATTTTATTTTTGAGTTTTCTACTAACAAATTATCAATATATATACGACACTCAAAATATCAACTGTTCCTAACGGGACAATAAGCATTAGCAGGGCTAGTTTTGGCCAATCTTGGACTGCTACAATCCAAAAAAAATCGGATTGTAATCAGTCGGTCTTTTTTTGAAAAAAGACCTTTTTTAATAATAAAGAATAGAACATATCAAATCAAAGCTCAGGAGTGATTGGTCTCATTGGCTTCCAAAGCAGCTTCAAGCTAATGCATTTAGTTTTTTTACCTGAAAGTTTATGGTCCTTTTTGGACTTTTAATGGTTTTTAAATAAATATTGGCTTAATTAACTTTTCCTCTATTTTTTCTTAATTTGTTCAACCTCTAGCTTAGTGTCAGCAAAGAAAGAACGCTTTTTCATTCAACTGATCTAAAGTAAAGTCTCGATTGCGATTTTGAGCCTGAAGTTATTGTTTTCTGGCTTTGATACTACGAGATTTCAGATTTTTTTCTTGTTTTTAGATATTTTCAGGTTTTTCACGTTTTCTAGTTTTGTCACATTATCACAATACTGACAGTTCTCGTATCACATTATTAGCGTTCAAAAAAAGCACAATTGAACATATTAAAGTCTTGAAAGATATAAATTATCGGTTTAATGGCGTCGACACCTCTTTCTCGAAGTAATTAATTGAATTTTTAAAATTTTGTCTTTAGCTGTCATTTTTACTTTGTCGTTTCGGTCCTATGAAATTTCCTGTAAAGTGATAGGTTTCATTGGCTTTTCATGGACAAATAGATGAGCCAACATTCTGATTTAGTTGATAGCTGATGGCTTTCATGATTTTGAAAACAATCGTTTTCCGAAACCAAAAATAATTAACTTTGCAATAGTGTTCTATTTATTTTTCTTTTTGTTACCTAATCTCGTTATTTACTTACAGGTAAAATATGACATTATTGGTGCCAAAAGTGATTGGTGTCCTAAAATGTTTTTGAAGAATTCGTTATGACCTTACTGGCTTCGACAAAGATTTTTCACAAAAAAAATTAAATTAATTTTTGTTAAAAGTAATAATTTGACGTTCTTGTTGTAGACGCAAGAAAAATTCTGGATAATATCAGGTCTCAAGCGCTTGCTCTGAATAAATAAACGACCCAATTGAAATAGTTCTTTTTGTATTTTATGCCTTTCATGTCTTGGGATGTAATTTTGTTTCGAAAAAAATCCAAAAATATTACATACTTTTGCCCGTCGCTTTTTTGTCTTTTTTTAACTAGTCTCACAAATGAATGGCCAAATAATAAATTGTCGCTGTTTGAGGGAAGCGCAATTGAATATATTTTGAGGGCCAAAATAGGGCTTGACGGTCTTGACAGCGTTTTCTGGCAAGTTTAAATTGAATTTTTGTTTTTTGTGTTTTTTGTTATTCTTTTTAGCCGCTTAAAAAAATGAATAAGGACAGGTCCGAATTCCCTTCAAAAATGGCATTGGTAATCGTAAACCGTTGGGATGTTTTACTTGATTTTTAATGGTTTTCATTTCTTTGAAATTAATTGTTTAAAAAATAATCGAATTTTTAAACTTTACTGTTTTTGTTCTTCTTTGTCTTATTGTTACCCAACCATTTATGGACTGGTCCCATATATTTTCTAGTGATTTATAAATTTTTTTTGTTTAGTTTTAGGTTTATTTGACGGTATGTTGACTTGTTGTTAAAATTCGTTTCTTAAAACGGACATAAATTTTTCGATGTAATTAATGTTTGTTGTTGTTGTTGATGTTGTTGTTTGATTTCGCTGTTCGTCTTGACTCGCTTTCTTAATATTGGTTTATCACAGCAATCTAATGCATCAATTTTTAATCCACTTAGTTGTTTTCTTTGGAGGCTATCGTATCGTTCATACACGATTTTTTTTGAAAAATACTTGGGCTTTTTTGGTTTTTTTTGGGATTTCCAAAAATAATTTTATGGGTTTTTCTATGTATTCCTCCTTTGGTAGACAATTATGCCAAAATTGTGGATGAACAGGGTCGGAACTTTATGTGCCATCGCACATTACCGAGCCGCCTTGTTTGGTTCTTTAAAATCTAAGATATATTTCACACGTTGGTTTTGCAACTTTTTCGTAACAATTTTTGCCCTTGAAAAAATCTTTTGAATAACACAGCCGTATAGCTACAAGTAGGGAACCAGCCAGTGATTGTGAAATAAGAAGTTTTCAACAAAAATAGGTGGAATATCATAATTGATATCGTTTTTGAACGGAAATTTGTATGTTGCTCCTAAATGGCGTGAAAAACGAATATCGCCCTGTCACCCCTTCCCAGAAATTATTATGCGTTAAGTCAGGTACCATCTACAGGGTGTGTACACTAATGGTGAGAACAGTAAAATTATACAGAATTGTGAACATGTTCCAGATCGGAACTCAAATTGGTTTTTTTGTTCAGTCAATTTTCGCCGATCGATATATTCATCGTAGAGAGTTGAGACTGGTATCATTAGAAAGCTCGTCCAGCGTAGAATATGGTTTAAAAAGATTTTTCTTTGTTTTTCGTTTTCTACAGGGAGTTATCGACTTAAACTTCTAAGAAAATTAGAGTGAATTCAGATTATTTTTTTATTCACATTTTCCGGAATTTTTGCCTAAAGTTTCGTCAATTTCGCTAAAAATTTGTTAAAGTTTTTAAGAATAGTGTCGTTGATTTTATTTTTAAAGACGAACAATCATTGTTGATTGTTTTGATTTAATTTTTTTGGACAAAAATTCCGGATAAATGTTTCAAAATTCAGCCTTTTCCATCAAAAACAGCACGAAACAGGCTTCTTTAGTCCACTTTGATTAAAATGCCGTCAGTACACCCCCAAACAACACTAACACAATCTTTGTAGACTCAATAGAGGGGAGCTATTCCTGCCTCAGCGTCCGCTGAGAGTGCTCTGTAATC